>NC_057796.1:159355059-159505659 GCF_018294505.1 Triticum aestivum | reverse complement strand
TACATAGTACGAGACTTAATATCGATGTTTCAATTCGGTGTACATTGTAAGATTTGAACCGAGGACCAGGCATACGGGTAATTATTTCGAATTCGTGCCATACTAAGTTTCGAAAAGTTGACATTGACTCAGTTTGTTGTGCTATTTTGTAGGTCATATGTTTGAATCCATCCAAAAGTTTTCTCACTACCATGGTGTTCATCATATACATATGAATTTGTATTAAAAAAGTAGCGTGGATACAGTGAAATGCGAAATCCACGTTAGAATTGGAGATCGCTACGTGACACACACTCTAATTCAAATAACTAACTACGTGACACACACTTTAATTCAAATAACTAATTATGTGACACACACTCTAATCCACGTTAGCGTGGGTACCGTTTTGATTTTTTCAAATAACTCCTCATTAATTAATTTATAGTACTCCCTCTGTTCACTTTTATAAGACCTTGAAGACATTTCAGACAATGTGCAAAACAGTTCAATTTAAGTTGTCTGAAACGACTTACAAAAGTGAACGGATGGAGTATCTCGTTTCGAATGACTAATTATTGCAAGGAAAACACGGGCATGGTAATACATACAGATTCGTTTGCAAATGAAAGAAGATTCGTTTGCATTCTCAAATGTAGGCGCACCAGGTAGACCAGGGTCGTGTCGGGGTGGACGCTGCTTCGGTGTCTTAAAGGCAACTGCCTTTGGGTCACTGACATGTGGGCCAGCCACCTGTTGGGCCCACATGTCATGGACACAAAGGCAGGTGCCTTAAGGCACCAAAGCATAGTCCTGTCGGGGTGGTCGCGTGTGTCGGACGGACGCGTAACACCCAGCCACCCATCCCCCTCCCCCCAAAAAAAGGACGACGACAATATAAGTTCGTGCTTCCATGTTTCGGATTGAAATATCTGGCGGCCCCAATTCCAGCCCTGTAAAATCTCTCTTCTCCACCGTCCCCTTCCGCGCCCAGATTGCTCAAATCCCTAATTCGCCGCCAACCCTCGAATCGCCCCTCGTCTCGTCTCTTTCCCCACCGTTCCCCACCTCTGTGCCGGACGACGACAACGAAGACGACGGTCGCACTTCAGCACCGCACCGGAGCTACCTCATCTACGCCCTCGTCCACCACACTGGGTGGTCCACCGACAATGTCGGCCGCCGCAACCGACGTGCCTCACAGACACCGAGTTCCACCGCATCAGGTGCGCTTCACCGACGCCATCTCCCAGCTCGCCGGGGCTACTTCACCGAGCACATCGTCGCACCTCCGCCCCCCGAGGCCGTTGGGGCTTCACCAACGGTCTCGTCCACCGCATCGTAGCGCTCCGCTGCCACTCAAGATCTTCATCCGTGCGCGGCCAGCCAACGCCAGTGCATCACCCTCGACGGCTCTGAAGTGACCCGCACTCTTGCTAGGCGAGCATGCCCAAACGCCGGCTCGAACTAGGTATGCACACATCACTCCCTTGTGCACTGTTCCGATGATGTTTGGATATCCTTTCACTGCTCTCTTATCTTACACGCCTATGCAATTCTGACTTTAACTCTTATTTCTTCTGGAGATATCATCTGAAACAAGCAAATCCATTTTTTAGCGAAGCATGACGGCGCTACGGGATCCGGTACACATCCTGCACACCCGTATAACCTTGTAAGTATCTGTCCTCCGGTACAACATCAAGGTCGATTCCTCTTATTTGATCAACCATTCGCTGTGTCAAAAATGCAGAGGGGGATGCAAGGAGCACAAGGCCTGCACATCCAAGCAAGTGGTAACATGGACTTGTACATGGAACATCCCAAGCGCAAGCAGAGCTGCAGTGAGCCTGTACAACGAGCTAGCGTAAGTCCCTGCATTTCATTTAATTCATACTGGCATTCGTGTATGATTTGTGTGCAGTGGCTGATCCACGAATTCAAGTTACCAGGGGTGAACATTTAACTTAAAAAATACGAAGGCACTTGCACTCCGGAAATCAACATAACTTGAGAAATGTGAAGCTACATGCACTTTGAAAACCAGCTAATGATCCAAAGTAGTTCAGATTATAAACACTAAATGATGCAAGCACCAAAAAACACAAAATGCAACATGGTATACAAGGACTACAAACATGGTCTGTACCTGCTTGAATTATTCGCTCTGGCTGAAAATATCGAAGTGTAATTGCACGTATAACCAGTGCGCAAACTGCATATCAATATATCTATCCTGCACAAGTATGGCAATAGTTTCAAACAACAGATTAGAAAAGTATTTATGCTATGTTGTCATGATACAGGGACTTTCTGGTAGATGGCCTCGACGTTTCCTCAAGCTATGAAAATGCACTACAATTTGCTTGGCATCAATGCCTGCAAATCTCTGTCTCTCTCAACATAGTAGATCATCATTAGACACTAAATCCTTCAATGAGCTTGCAAAATGCTTGCATTAGATCCCTCATTAAACACTATATGTTCATCACCAGGAGCATGTAAAATGTTTGCATCAAATCCTTCATTAGCAGTCTGTTCATTAGACACTTCAGGCTCAAGAACAACATGAGCTTGTATGTTTGCACCGGAAACTTGATTAGATACATCAGATTCAGTCAATTCAGTATTGATTGGGGGAGTTATAAAATAAGTAGAAATTGGTTTCATTTTCTCATAGATTCCCTACATACAAGCAGTTTTACAACACCGTCAGGTTTAACTATTGGCCAGAAATTGAAGAGTTGAATTAGATATAATCAAGGATGTGATGTACCTGCTCGTTGCGCATGCTACTCTTGCAAGCTGCGACTGTCCGTTTGCGCAAGCTCGATGCCATGCCCGTGCTGCCGCCGCTGCCTCCCACGCAGGCTACACCCAGGGTTGGATCTTCATCTTCTTGTCCTTCCGTTCACTTGAAGCCCGGCGACCGCCCTCCAACGAGGGCGCGAGGAAGTGCTGTGTCGGTCTGTCCAGCGGCGGCTAGGTTAGGAGCAAACCAGACTGGAGGCTGGAGCGAATGAATTGGGATTTTTCCTGCTGTCGATCGATATGGGAGGCGCTCGTTTGGGCCGCGAGCCTGCTATAGGGCCTGCCTTGCACTTATGTTATTGGCCCATCCAAATTGAAACATTTTTCTTCATTTTTTACATTGCCTGCTCGTGCGTTGGGACGAACAATACTAGCATGGGCCAACCTGGACGACTCAAACTAGGTGCACACTTTCCAGCCACCTGAGGCGGCCGCCCATACCAGCCCCTATGGTGGCGTCGCCCCTTTTTGCGTGTATGATCGGATAGTGAAAAATATTCCAGTGGCACTTTTGATTTACCCACAGAATGGTTGAATTTCTTGTTTCTATGAACTGAGTTTGCCAATAATGTGAAGGATGCCAGTCTTTTCATCCTATTGTAGATTGCTTAGATCTCGATATGCCAAAAGTAATCACATGACATATACAGTAAAAGCCAGTGTGATGTGTTTGGCTACAACTAGTCTGACTACACGTCCTCATATAACATATCAAGGACGCACCATCTTACCAGATTAACCATTCGACTTACCCATGCAATGTGGGAAGAAAGAAGTATTGGGACTGCGTATCCAAGAAATTGATGCCATGGACTCCTTCGTACAACCTTGTAAGCGAAAAAGAAGTTGCAGTGTGCCTGTACAAAGAACTAGCGTAAGTTTAGTTACCTGCTTCTCGGAATTTTAGTTAGCCACTTATTGCAAAATTGTTCAATTACGTTGCTTGGCTTAATTTAGTTTGCTACTGATTACATAATGGCACAGCCTGTTAATCATATTGTAGACTGTGCCTATCTATGTGTTTGATACTTACTGTTAAGAATTACCTATTTGCCTTAACTTAAATATCTACTTGTTTGTTTAACTGCTTTGCTGCTGCAACAGCGGGTTACAATGATGTTAATAACTACTTTTCAGCATCCAATTGAAACTCTTTAATTCCTTGTTTGTTTAACTGGTTTGCTGTTATAACTCCCAGTTGAGATGTTTTCCTAACTTCAACTTTTCTGAATCCAATCGGAACTTTAATGGCAAAACAGGTTAGCCCAAGATCAAAGAGCGAGGTCCCCATGGATGTTGCATCATCCCACAGCAGTGGCTCCGGCCCAATCGTGCATTATGAATTTCCAACTGCTGATGCTCTAGAGGCTAAACTAGTGGTAGAAAGAGATTCTGCTTCTGCACTTAGAGATGAAGTTGACATGTTGAGGAAGAAAACAGCACAATCACAAGCAGTACTCAAGACAACCATTAAATATTTGGTGGATTTCAAAACGAAGCAAGCTGAGACTGACCAGATTGTTAAGGTCCTAAAGGAAACAAGGGAATTAAATTCCTACTTGGTAAATCATAGGTGAAATGTTCTTTCCATAGTTGAATAACCTTTGTGTTGTCTATTCATGTAATCAATCAAACCATTTGTTTTAGAGATCATGTAATAATTGTTTTTTTTGTTTTTTGGTTTGTAATTTTTTTTAGCACAAGTCTGTATCAATTGATAAGACTCGGAGACATTTCATTTGGATTGCTGTGCCAGACATACAAATATGCCAATCGGGCTGAATGTGCATTCAGCAATAGTAGTAGTATAGATGGACCATAAGTGGCATGCATTGGAAAGGGCCAAGATGCTGGCTAAAAAAAGGATGCTGTTGTAGCCAAAAAAAAATTATAGCGGCCTGGCTTATGTATGTTAGTTGATATTATTGATCCATATACTCTATAAGTGTTTATATGTCTGTTAGTTCTGTACATTCTTGGTTGATTGACTCGGTATTGTAATCTTGATACATCGCTTGTGTACATATTTAAATGGGAGTACACATTATGCTGCGTGTGACATTTGAGTTGGACATGAAGTGTTCCAAATATTCGAATTCACCTTAAACTGGATTCTAGTTTCTGAATTTGAGTATCGGCATTTGTAAACCATATTCATTTATGACAGTGGAATACATCTTTGTCGTCCTTTTGAAGATATATAAAAACACATAGAATGATTTATAAAGATTCATATAGGAATACAAAATGGATTCGAATTTAGTTGCCAGGGTAAACGTGGATGCTTATTGTCCCAAAATTCAAAAGAAGCAGCAAAATGTCCACTCCCACGTCGGCTGCCCGAAGCCAAGTGTTTGGGAGATGGAAATTACTGTCTACCCATTACATGGACAATCCATCGGCTCGATTTCCATTGCTCTAAATAGGGGTAGGTTAGTAACTTCAATTAGACGTGACACGACCGCCTCTGAGCCCATTCCGACACGGTGGGCGTCAAACATGGGCGGCAAAACTCATTTGATTCAAGCTCGTCCGAAAGACCTATGTTTCTCCCTCCATTCCCCATTCATACACAGTGGGCGGCAAAACAAACTCGACTCGGCCGAAATTGATGTAGGCAAATATTTTCAATAGGGGCAGGTTTGTAACTTCACTCAGACGTGACACAACCGCCCTACGTGTCAGCCCCGTTCATACACCGTGGGCGTCAACCATGGGCGCCAACCACCCTCTCCTCGCCCGAAATCGCTCTGGGCAAATATTGGCGAGATGCGAGATTACCGTCCTATCCCCAACCGACGAGATGTCCAAATTTTAAACGGGGGCTAAGTTCGTAACTTTCCCATATTTTAGACAGGCGCGTCCCAAAAACATGGTTCCCCGTACCTCTCCCTCCATTTTCCCATTCATACACCGTCCGCGCTAGAACACCCCATCCCCACACCAGCCTCCGTCCGCCACCCCATCCATCGCCGCCGTCCTCCACCACATCCATCGCCACCGTCCTCCACCATGCCGGAGCGCCTACCAAGACCGCGCCATCCACTGCTAGAGATGGACGTTTCTCATCCACAGCGACGGACCAATAGCCTTGCATCGCGTCCTCTCGCTTCATCGGCGCCGTCGTCCTCTTTGTCGGGGCCGCTCACACGACCTTCTCTTCCACCGCAACGGGACTTATCCCTGATGCACCCGTCTACCATCGCAGATCTGCTTCAACGCCACCGATAGCCATCGCACCCCCGATGCCTACACGGCGCCGCAAGAGAGGTGGTACTTCATATCTCCTCAACTTTTTGATCTCAACCAGAAAATAGATCTTAACTTGGTTACTCTACTTTCTTTTCAGCTCTTAGAATTTAGTTCTTAGTTCGAAGCAAACAATGGATGCTAAATATCATTTCTCCGGTTTGCAGCTTCAAATCTGCCATGGCACAACCATAATACGGTTTAATTGATCATGCTTAGGGTTTAATTGATCATGTTGGTTCCGTGGTGGTTTCTTTAATAGAAATCGGAGGGGAAACCCTCTTTTGCTAAAAAAACTATGCTTAGAGTTTCCCCCTTTTATGATCACTATACGATCAGAATACGTGCTTCGTGTCATAATAACACTGCTCCACCCATCAAGCTAAACAAGCTTAGTTGTTCAAATACGAATATGATATTATTAAAACAGAGTTGTTTAATTGGTCAGCTAAATGTTCCTAAATTAGTTTTAAAAATGCGTGTTCGCCGCTCGGGTGTGTATCTCTATAGGGTGCCCACTGTGGGCCAGCCCACCCTGGGATTTTGGGTCGTCCCAGGCCCCGATTCCCCTCTGTTCTGCTGCGCGCTTCCGATCTCTACTAGCCCCCAGCCGCCTGCCTCGCCGGCGACTTGCCGTCCCCGGACGGCATGACTCTAGGAGGAGACGCCAGACTAACAGGAGGCCAGGAGCCGCTCGCCCAACAGCGTCACCGCTGCCCAGGCACGCCGCCGTGCCTACCTTCCCAGTCCGTTCAGGGCTCAGGCGTGCAGCACCCACCAAGCCAACCCGATTTATCCTGAGATACGTCCTCAACACTCAGCAGCCACTCCTCATCACCCATTTTCTAATTGATTCATTACTCATTAGGCAGGACTGTCATTAGGGTTTGTTGTGTGCTCAGTGCTACCTACACTTAATGGTTCAGATGTATTTCGGTAATCTTTAGTACCTCTAAAGTTCATAGGGTTTTCAAAATTCCGACCCTCGGAACAGAAACTAGTCATTTTGGATTGTTGGTCGTAGTGACATTGACCCAAATTACTACTGCAAGCCAGGTTTGTTGACAATTTTACTTGTCTTTCTTACTCATTCGATATAATATCCAATTATTCACGTCGATTAGTTGCAAACAATAAGTGCTAGACAAACTTCTTCATTCAGATTTTGGACGGTCTCTTACTGCAGTTACAATTCTGCATACTTGTCCTAGTAAGCTCACAAGTAAATGATTGATTCACTACATCTATGCTTGCCTTGTCATATTTGTTGTCAATATTCTTTTAGGGTGGACCACCATGTTTCTAAATACTGGAACCGTAGACATGAGTGAATAGTATTTCTCTATGTGATCTCTTCCATCATGTGTGGGTAACGAACACTGCATTGTATAGAAAGAAAGTGTCATTTCCAGCTTTTACATAGGTTTCGATCTTTTACATGGAATACAATCTGCCTACTTGCTTTGTGTCGCACTACCAACACTCCACCCTTGAAGCTAAACATTACGCCACTCATAATTGCTTAGTTTATTTGTTCAAATACGAATTTCATATGATTCTAATGTTCCTACTTCAGTTTTGAAATGTGTGTCTGCCTGTTATAGAGACATAAGGGGTTTGTATTTCTGTGTGTGGTCTGGTCAGCACGGTTGGGGAGGTGAACTTTGCATATGCATGGGTTTATAGGGAGACACTCTCCGAGTTGAATCCGCAATGCATTCCATAGATAATCTGACTACTTTTTATGTTTTCATGAATCTTAGATTCTGAACAGCATCATAATGATTATGAGCTTGCGCACATGAAAAGAATAAAGCAGAACAATGCCATGGCTGTCAAACTTGGCATTAAGGGACTGAAATCAAGTCTGGACGCAATGCAATGCAAACGCTCTCCACCTACAGATTCATGCTCAGAATATGATCCTAACAGTGATTCTGAGCTAGAGGGAGACCTAAGTCAATGTAGCTCCCTAGTGGAGGAGCCAGAGGAAGATGCCCTATCTTATTCACCCATCAAGGTACTTGCTCTAACTTTCCAAGGTTACATTGCTCGCACATATCTTGCAACTGATGCTTTGCATTGCTTCTACTTTGTTGAACTGCCATTAGCTTAGTTTACACATCGTGTATGTGAATACGCCCATGCCTATCCATTTTCAGTACATATTCCATCTGTCATCATACCATATTTATCCATTCAAATGTTGTTCTTGTGTATCAGACGTTCAAAAGGAAGAGGGCGATTGCTGATCGTGGAGGAGCACAAGCAAAGTATTTGGAAAAGGTAGTGGCACCTGATAAATCAAATAGCCCATTAGGTGTAGTTGCAATATCACCTGACCCACAAAATACCCCAACTCTAGCAGACTCTAGCCCTACTACACCGGTCATTTCTGATGCCCCAACTCAGCAGACCCCAACTGCAGCAAACAATATGATTATGCCAGTTGACATAGCACCAGTTGTACGACGCAAAACCCCCATTCCAGCAAAGAGTACACCAAATCCAGTTGCCAAATCCCTTTTCGAACGAGAGACAGCCCCAATTGCAGTAAATAGGACCCCTGTTCCATTTCTTCCCAGTTTAGAAGACGAAGCTTATGTTGTTGTCAGGAACTTTGTGCGCATCTTTCCTTCATGGAAAGATTATACCGCAGACACAGAACAATTTCCAGTCTTCCTCCGCAACTTACGCGTAAGTAATGTACTAATGTTATTCATGGTCATTACTGCATATGTTTCTGCTGACAGAAGACACAAGATTTCATTCTTTTAAATAGGCGAGGAGCAAACTGGATTGTGATGACGAGCAAGGGTTGGTTGCACTTTTCAAGCACTCATTGATGAAGTATCGTTCCTACCTGAGGCAAGCGCACTTCAATGGCAAGCCTCTGAACGAAATTTCTGTAAAGTCTCCGGTGCTACATTTATCCGACGGTGACTAGAATAATCTAGTTACACATTGGTCTCGGCTGCAGCGTAAGGTACTGTCTATGATATCACATCACAATTTGAACTACATTTCTGCATTTGCCTTAATGTCTCACTTGTACGAAAACTGTTAGCAGAAGAACATTCGTTCTCAAGGGACCACAGAATCTCACAACTATACTACACACTGCATTGCTCTTGTGAGTACCTCTTGCCCTGTATGACCATACTTACTTTCATAGCTTTTTGATTATGTAGCATCATTGCACATGTTAGCCTCATAATCGTCCATTTGGTGGACATTATAAGATCTGTATGGACTCTTACATAAATTTAGAATCAACCCAATGCTTTTGAAGAGGTTTAGCTCTGCAGTCCTCTTGTAAGGACTGGACGTGGTCTATCACTGTACTTACATTAACAGCTACTCCCTCCGTCCCATAATATAAGAACGTTTTGTACAGTACACCAGTGTTCAAAATACTCTTGTATTATGGGAAGAGGGATTGGTTCATTTTGTAGCATTCTGCATCTTATCTCCCTCGCCCACCATTTACTAAAAAAGATCAGATCTATATTTAATCTTACCAACAAGTAGAATACACAGACAATGCCAGTGCAGAAGTGTAGCCCATTGCTCTTGTCAGTACATTTTTTCCTGTAACGCTTGTACTTCTAGGGATTAGTAGTTGATTAGGTAGCATCAATCTGCATCTTATCTTCATTATCCTCTATCCCTTCCAGTATTATCATATCTATAATTACTCTCTACAAAATGTAGAGTACAGGCAATGCTTATGAAGAAGATTATGTGTTGAAATTCTTGAGTTATCCTTCCCTTGACATGGAGAAGGGCATTATAAAGCCGGTGTTAACTGTTAATGTAAGTCAGTCCTTCTAAAGCCTTTATCCTCAACTACTGTTTAATTTGCTCATACTCCCTATCGTTTACTGCTGTTTAGTTTGCTGTTTCTACCAAAATGCATGTTCGTAAGAACCGTAAGTTCTAAATTTTACTTGTAAAATCAAATTCCTTATTCATACCATGCACATTACTTAATACTCCCTATATGTATGCTTGTTTTTGTGGATCTATAATCCAGTGTTTGGTGAAGCAGCCCACGTTTGCACCTTGTCATCTCCTGTTTTATCTTACTGATGTGGCTGATGATATGAACAACATGCCATGCACATTATCCAAAATAGATACAATGATTTTCTTTGCCCTTCATCTATGCTTGTTATGTTGACATGGTAATCCAGTAGTGTGGTGAAGCTCCCCGCATTATGAACAATGCCAAATTATGCTATTGATATTTTGAACTTACTCTTTATTTTCTAATTTGAAATTGGATAGAATTGACAGAATAGTTATCATCTTTGTTTATACACGTGCAAAACCTGTCATCTCTCTGCTTTGTTTCAGGGTGATATGCCTGATGGCATGCACAAGTCTGCTGAAGGCTGTGAGACAAACCCAACATATATTGCAGCAAAGAAGGCAAAACATCTTGAAGATAGCGAGACAACCCCAAAGTCTTATCTTGATGCAGTGTTCAAGTTACTTGAGACTAACAGTCAGACAAGCTCACAAAATTCGTTGTCTGAATCAGTTCGACTTCTTCAGTCCCAAGTTCTAGCAGAAAGGCATTCTGCAACTCAACTTCGACTTGAAGTCCTATCTCTAAGAAAGATTGCGGAGAACACCAATGAGAACCTCATCGCTAAACAGCTACACCTGGAAGCTATGACCGACATGCTAGGCCGGTCTCACAGCCTTGCTTAGCAGCTTGCGCAGCAGTTCCCCCGCAAGGCTAACCTTTCTTGAACTGTCTTGGAAGTGGTCTCGGTTCAGTATTATTTTGTTACGCTGCAATGGTGCCCAGTTTTTGTAACCTACTTCTTCATTGCGCTTTATGATCACTGGTGGCGAACTTTGATGCCCAGTGGATGTAATATGTGTAATAGCCGTGATAGCCTAGCATAAGTTGCTTGCTTATTTATTTCCTTGTTGTCTTGTTTATTTGTTTGCTTGTAGTCAGTGCAGTTCTTTTTCCGCGGTTTGCTAGTGGCTGCAATAACCTATTTTTTAAAACTAGGCCACAATAACCATGGGCTAATTTACTGTAGTGACACTGGGCCTCCTACGGGCCATAGAAACAGTGGGCCTTCTACGGGCCGTAGAAACAGTAGGCCTTCTACGGGCCGTAGAAACAATGGGCCTTCTACGGGCCGTATCATCAATGGGCCTTATACGGGCCGTATGATCGATTGGCCAAACATGGGCCAATAACAGGCCGCATTATGGCCGTAAACGGGCTAGAGTTGGAATCGTCCGTTCATGGGCCGACCATAACGGGCCATCGTTAATAGGCCGTATTTGATGATGCTATGAAAACGGCCCAACGTATTAATGGACCACAAACGGGCCGACTGTAACCACGGGCTGAATTTGGCCCACAAGCAGAAAATGACAGTAACGGGCCGTAAGTAAATGAATGCTGGAAATGAGCCCAAGAATAAATGGGCTCTGAGAAGGCCGAAAGATAACATGGGCTGGAAACAGCCCAACGGAATAACGGGCCGTTAATAGGTATAAAGTGATACACTGCTCATTACGGGCCAGTTTCACCACGGGCCGTTAATGGGTGTAAAGTGATACACTGTTCATTGCGGGCCAGTTTCACCACGGGCCGTTAATAGGCCAAGAGTTACATAGGGCCTCATATGGGCCGAAAGACGTCATGGGCCATACATGGGCCAGAAGTGAAAACGGGCTGGAATCATATTTGATGGCATAGATGACACTACTGGGCCTAATTTGGATAGGGCGTAACGGGCCTTGGGTTAGCGGGCTGTAAATGGGCTATATGCGAACATGCCGTTAACAGGCTTTCCATGGGCCGGCCCGCCACCTTTTGACCAAGTCAAACGGGCCGGCCTTTTCACAGGAATGGGCCTGTATTGGGCCGTGCCACGTGTCGACGTATCATAGGCGCCTTCTGTCCAATGAGTGGATGACATCTGTCCCAACGATGAGCCGACACGTGTTTCCTCCAGCCAATGATGATTTTACACGTGGAAAATCCCCATTGGTCGGGGCTGTTAACGGGTAATCGGTGTTGGAAATATGCCCTAGAGGCAATAATAAATTGGTTATTATTATATTTCCTTGTTCATGATAATCGTTTATTATCCATGCTAGAATTGTATTGATAGGAAACTCAGATACATGTGTGGATACATAGACAACACCATGTCCCTAGTAAGCCTCTAGTTGACTAGCTCGTTAATCAATAGATGGTTACGGTTTCCTGACCATGGACATTGGATGTCGTTGATAACGGGATCACATCATTAGGAGAATGATGTGATGGACAAGACCCAATCCTAAGCCTAGCACAAGATCGTGTAGTTCGTTTGCTCAGAGCTTTTCTAATGTCAAGTATCATTTCCTTAGACCATGAGATTGTGCAACTCCCGGATACCGTAGGAATGCTTTGGGTGTACCAAACGTCACAACGTAACTGGGTGGCTATAAAGGTGCACTACAGGTATCTCCGAAAGTGTCTGTTGGGTTGGCACGAATCGAGACTGGGATTTGTCACTCCGTGTAAATGGAGAGGTACCTCTGGGCCCACTCGGTAGGACATCATCATAATGTGCACAATGTGACCAAGGAGTTGATCAGGGGATGATGTGTTACGGAACGAGTAAAGAGACTTGCCGATAACGAGATTGAACAAGGTATCGGGATACCGACGATCGAATCTCGGGCAAGTAACATACCGATAGACAAAGGGAATTGTATACGGGATTGATTGAATCCTCGACATCGTGGTTCATCCGATGAGATCATCGTGGAACATGTGGGAGCCAACATGAGTATCCAGATCCCACTGTTGGTTATTGACCGGAGAACGTCTCGGTCATGTCTGCATGGTTCCCGAACCCGTAGGGTCTACACACTTAAGGTTCGGTGACGCTAGGGTTATAGAGATATTAGTATGCGGTAACCCGAAAGTTGTTCGTAGTCCCGGATGAGATCCCCGACGTCACGAGGAGTTCCGGAATGGTCCGGAGGCAAAGATTTATATATGGGAAGTCTTATTTTGGTCGCCGGAAAAGTTTCGCACTTTATCGGTATTCTACCGGGAGTGCCGAAAGGGGTCCGGGGGTCCACCAGCCCCGGGGGGCCACATGGGCTGTAGGGGGTGCGCCTTGGCCTATATGGGCCAAGGGCACCAGCCCCAAGAGGCCCATGCGCCAAGAGATAAGAAAAAAGGGAGAGTCCTAAAGGGGGAAGGCACCTCCGAGGTCCCTTGGGGGGGAAGGACTCCTCCCTGGCCGCACCCTTCCTTGGAGGAAGGGCCAAGGCTGCGCCCCCCCCCTCTCCCTTGGCCCTATATATAGTGGGGGGAGGGAGGGCAGCAATACCTAAGCCCTGGCGCCTCCCTCTCCCTCCCGTGACACCTCTTCCTCCCCGCTTGCGCTTGGCGAAGCCCTGCCGGGATCCCGCTACTTCCACCACCACGCCGTCGTGCTGCTGGATCTCCATCAACCTCTCCTCCCCCCTTGCTGGATCAAGAAGGAGGAGACGTCGCTGCTCCGTACATGTGTTGAACGCGGAGGTGCCGTCCGTTCGGCGCTAGGATCATCGGTGATTTGGATCACGACGAGTACGACTCCATCAACCCCGTTCTCTTGAACGCTTCCGCTCGCGATCTACAAGGGTATGTAGATGCACTCCTTCCCTCTCGTTGCTAGTAAACTCCATAGATTGATCTTGGTGATGCGTAGAAAATTTTGAATTTCTGCTACGTTCCCCAACAGTGGCATCATGAGCTAGGTCTATGCGTAGTTTCTATGCACGAGTAGAACACAAAGTAGTTGTGGGCGTCGATGTTGTCAATTTACTTGCCGTTACTAGTCTTATCTTGATTCGGCGGCATCGTGGGATGAAGCGGCCCGGACCGACCTTACATGTACACTTACGTGAGACAGGTTCCACCGACTGACATGCACTAGTTGCATAAGGTGGCTAGCGGGTGTCTGTCTCTCCCACTTTAGTCGGATCGGATTCGATGAAAAGGGTCCTTATGAAGGGTAAATAGAAATTTGCATATCACGTTGTGGCTTTTGCGTAGGTAAGAAACGTTCTTGCTAGAATCCCATAGCAGCCACGTAAAACATGCAACAACAATTAGAGGACGTCTAACTTGTTTTTGCAACATGTGCCTTGTGATGTGATATGGCCAAAAGGATGTGATGAATGATATATGTGATGTATGAGATTGATCATGTTCTTGTAATAGGAATCACGACTTGCATGTCGATGAGTATGACAACCGGCAGGAGCCATAGGAGTTGTCTTAATTTATTGTATGACCTGCGTGTCAATGAAAACATCTTGTAATTACTTTACTTTATTGCTAACCGTTAGCCATAGTAGTAGAAGTAATAGTTGGCGAGACAACTTCATGAAGACACGATGATGGAGATCATGATGATGGAGATCATGGTGTCATGCCGGTGACAAAGATGATCATGGTGCCCCGAAGATGGAGATCAAAGGAGCAAAATGATATTGGCCATATCATGTCACTATTTGATTGCATGTGATGTTTATCATGTTATGCATCTTATTTGCTTAGAACGACGGTAGCATAAATAAGATGATCCCTCACTAAAATTTCAAGAGAAGTGTTCCCCCTAACTGTGCACCGTTGCAAAGGTTCGTTGTTTCGAAGCACCACGTGATGATCGGGTGTGATAGATTCTAACGTTCGAATACAACGGGTGTTGACGAGCCTAGCATGTACAAACATGGCCTCAGAACACATGCGAAACACTTAGGTTGACTTGACGAGCCTAGCATGTACAAACATGGCCTCAGAACACATGCGAAACACTTAGGTTGACTTGACGAGCCTAGCATGTACAAACATGGCCTCGGAACACAAGAGATCGAAAGATCGAACATGAGTCATATAGTAGATACGATCAACATGGAGATATTCACCGATGATGACTAGTCCGTCTCATGTGATGATCGGACACGGCCTAGTTTGACTCGGATCATGAATCACTTAGATGACTAGAGGGATGTCTATCTGAGTGGGAGTTCAATAATCAGATGAACTTCATTATCATGAACATAGTCAAAAGGTCTTTGCAAATTATGTCATACGCTTTAGTTCTACTGTTTAAGATATGTTCCTAGAGGAAATTTAGTTGAAAGTTGGTAGTAGCAATTATGCGGACTGGGTCCGTAAACTGAGGATTGTCCTCATTGCTGCACAGAAGGCTTATGTCCTTAATGCACCGCTCGGTGTGCTGAACCTCAGCGTCGTCTGTAGATGTTGCGGAACATCTGACATACACGTTTTGATAACTACGTGATAGTTCAGTGCGTAATGCTAACGGTTTAGAATTGTGGCACCAAAGACGTTTTTTGAAACGTCGCAGAACATATGAGATGTTCCGAAGATTGAAATTGGGATTTCAGACTAGTGCCCACGTCAAGAGGTATGAGACCTCTGACAAGTTTCTTAAGCCTGCAAACTAAGGGAGAAAAGCTCAATCGTTGAGCATGTGCTCAGATTGTCTGAGTACTACAATCGCTTGAATCGAGTGGGAGTTAATCTCCCAGATGAGATAGTGATGGCTCTCCATAGTCACTGCCACCAAGCTAGTAGAGCTTCGTGATGAACTATAACATATCAGGGATAGTTATGATGATCCTTGAGCTATTCGCGATGTTTGACACCGCGAGAGTAGAAATCAAGAAGGAGCATCAATTGTTGATGGTTTGTAAAACCATAGTTTCTAGAAGGGCAAGGGCAAAAGGGATACTTCATGAAACAGCAAATCATTTGCTGCTCTAGTGAAGAAACCCAAGGTTGAACCCAAACCCGAGACTAAGTGCTTCTGTAATGAGGGGAACGGTCACTGAAGCGGAACTACCCTAGATACTTGGTAGATGAGAAGGCAGGCAAGGTCGACAGAAGTATATTGGATATACATTATATGAATGTGTACTTTACTAGTACTCCTAGCAGCACCAGGGTATTAGATACCGGTTCGGTTGCTAAGTGTTAGTAACTCGAAATAAAAGCTGCAGAATAAATGGAGACTGGATAAAGGTGAGATGACGATGTGTGTTGGAAGTGTTTCCAAGGTTGATGTGATCAAGCATCGCATGCTCCCTCTACCATCGAGATTTGGTGTTTGCGTTGAGCATGATTGGATTATGTTTATCGCAATACGGTTATTCATTTAAGGAGAATAATGGTTACTCTGTTTATTTGAATAATACCTTCAATGGTCTTGCACCTAAAATGAATCTCAATCGCAGTGATACACATGTTCGTAACAAAAGATATAAAATAGTAATGATAGTACCACATACTTGTGGCACTGCCATTTGAGTCATATTGGTATAGAACGCAAGAAGAAGCTCCATGTAGATGGATTTTTGGACTCAGTCGTTTTTGAAAAGATTGAGACATGCGAACCATGTTTATTGGTATATATGCATGAAGAAACTCCATGCAGATGGATCGTTTGGACTCACTTGATTTTGAATCACTTAAGACATGCAAATCATACCACATGGGCAAGATGACTGAAAGGCCTTGTTTTCAGTAAGATGGAACAAGAGAGCAACTTATTGGAAGTAATACATTTTGATGTATGCAGTCCAATGAGTGCTGAGGCATGCAGTGGATATCGTTATGTTCTTACTTCACAGATGATTTGAGTAGATGCTGAGTGTATTTACTTGATGAAACACAAGTCTAAATTATTGAAAGGTTCAAGTAATTTCAGAGTGAAGTTGAAGATCGTCGTGACAAGAGGATAAAATGCCTGTGATATGATCATAGAGATGAGTATCTGAGTTACGAGTTTGGCACACAATTAAGACATTGTGGAACGTGTTTCACAATTAATACCGCCTGGAACACCGTAGTGTGATGGTGTGTCCGAACGTCATAACTGCACCCTATTGGATATGGTGCATACCATGATGTCTCTTATCGAATTACCACTATCGTTTATGGGTTTAGGCATTAGAGACAACCGCATTCACTTTAAAAGGGGCACCACGCAATTCCGTTGAGACGACACCGTTTAGAGAAACCTAAGTTGTCGTTTCTTAAAAGTTTGGGGCTGCGATGTGTCGGAGTAAATAGCCACGGGTAGCCCAACCGACTACCCGTGGTTATTCAGAAAAATTATCAGGCCTTTGGGCCTTCAAGCACTCCAAGCATTTGGGCCGCCTTCCCTGGCCGGCTGCCTCTAAAGCCGACTCCCGGAAGGCGACCCAGCCTCGAGCGACCTCTCCCCAGGACGACTACGGGGTGGCCGGCTCCAAGAAGCCGGCCAAGAAGGACGCCGGCTCCTAGCAGCTGGCCGAGACCACAACCACCAAAGCTTTTCCCACATAACGGCGACACGACGGGGTGTGGCCACAGTGCGGCCCACTACCCCCGAAGCCCGAGGCGGGCATGGCTACAGGAGGCCGTACGGGACGGCCGTCTCCCGTGCGGCTTGGCACTGTAGCCATGCTAGGATCGACGTCATCCACGACCAACTCCTGTACGGCCCAAGGACTGCGGGCCCCTTCAGCCAGAGAGAGGCGTGAAGGCGGCCCGGCCTTTCCCAGTCGGCCAAGAGCATAGCCGGCCTCCAGAAGCCGGCTACTCCCTTCCTCGAAGCAGGAGCCCCATTAAGGAGACAAGACGAGGTAAGGCTACAGTGATAGCCCCCGAGGCGGCCCACTGTAGCCACGCTTACCTCGACAAAGCCCTCGTCATCAGAGGCGCGGCTACAGTAAGCAGCCGCCGACAAGACCCTAGGCGGTGGGGCCGGCCTGTCGACCAAGTAGCCGGTAGCCGGCGGGACCCACCAGCCGGCGGGACCCAGCAGCCGGCGGAGAAGCCGGCGAGTGTAGACACTGACGGCTGGGGCCAGCTCCCAGTCGGATTACCATTGTACCCCCAGGGGGTAGGCCTATATAAACCCCCCGAAGCACCCATGCAAAGGGTTCGCACCTAAGCACAGTTGGCCTCTGAGCATAGAGCTGCCCTCTAAGCATAGCACACACACCATAGATAGAGAGAAGCAAGAGCTAGCCTTGTTCTTCTTCTCCCTTGATCTCAACAGCTCTAGGAGCGATTGTAGCTACCTTTTATCGATCTAGTGATCATGCGGAGACCCCGCAGAGCAGGACTAGGGGTGTTATCTCCTCGGAGAGCCCCGAACCTGGGTAAGATTCGCCGGCGTGCATGTCTTCGCCTCATCCCGTTTCCGGGCACCGGCGACGTTTTATTGGCTCCCACAATGGTAAGCCATCCCTTGGCATATGTCTCACTGAGGCCCACCAGCGCGAAGTCGACCGCGCCGCCTTCGGCACGCCGCCGCCTAGCGGCCCGAGCCAAGCCGGCTTCGTCCAGAAGCGCGGCGCGGCCGTTGCCAGCATGCTGGGCGCAGATCGCCCCGTCTACGCCACCCCCCTCGAGAATCTACGAGCCGCTCAGGCGGCTGCAGAGGAGCTCAATGGGCTGGGAGCCGATGAGCTCCCCTACATGACAAGACGGATCCAGCAGCTGATCGATGCGGCTGCAGAACGGCACGAAGCCGGCGCCCGCGCTGATAGTCATCCCCCACGCCGGGAACACGCCGCGACGTCCCACTCGCCGATTGCGAGCGGCGCGCGCCAGAAGAAAGACAAGGAGCCGGCTGCCAGCCGCAGCCGGACTCGCATCACCATCGAGCGCGACGCGGAGGGCCGCCCTCGAGCAGTAGAGCACCAAGGAAACCTGCCTCCTCCCCCGCCTCGAAGAGAAAGACGCCTCACTCCGCCGCCCATCACACATCCGACTCTCGGCGACTGACTCGGCCGCCGAGAAGGAGTCGGCGAGAGTGACGCCCGCCACAGGATCGACCGCCTTGCCCGATCCTTGGCATTAGAAGAAGAAGACGATGTCGGCCCGCCATGCTTTGGCCCCCGCATCCGCGACGAGCCCTTCCCCAAAGGGTTCTCGCTCCCCAGAGACACGCCCAAGTACAACGGCTCAGTGAAGCCGGAAGATTGGCTCATCGACTACTCCACGGCCGTCAGCATCGCCAACGGCAATCGGCGCATCGCTGTGAAGTACGTCCCCTTGATGCTGCAAGGCACGGCGCGCACATGGCTCAACAGCCTCAAGCCCTACAGCATCAACAGTTGGCTGGACTTCACCGAAGTTTTCGTCCGCAACTTCACCAGCACCTACAAGCGGCCTCCCAAGCCTCGCCAGCTCTCCCTCTGCGTCCAGGGGCCCAACGAGTCGACCCGCGACTACCTCACGCGATGGGCCAAACTCCGCAACTCCTGCGAGGGAGTGCATGAGGTCCAGGCCATCGAGTACTTCACTGCCGGGTGCCGAGAGGGCACCCTCCTCAAGCACCGACTCCTCTGCGACGAGCCGGCTACCCTCGACGAGCTACTGGTCATCGCTGACAAGTACGCCACTGCCGACTCCTCCATGAAGACCAAGCTCCGAGTGGACGCCTCGGGAAGAGTAATTGCTCCGGCTCCCAAGACGCCGGCTGGCGACCCTAATCGGCGCCCCTACCAGAACGACCACAAGCGCAAGGGCCCCATGCCGACTTCCTCCAGTCGGCAGGTGGCCACAGTTGAAGACGAGCAGCCCGAGGATCGGCCCGCTCCCAAGAAGAAGGGTGGCCGGCCGCCCTGGCAGCCGTCTTTCTCCTACGAGCAAGCACTCGACGCCCCCTGCAAGTTCCACAGCGGCGCGAAGCCGTCCAACCACACAACACGGAAATGCCACTGGCTCACCCGCATCACCAAGGGTGAGGGAATGTTGCCGCCTCCGCCTCCCGGCCCGCCGCCTCCAGCCCCCCAGTAGCCGGCGGCTCGGCCGGCAGTCGGCGCCATTCAAGACGAATTTCCCGAAGAGCACGCCGCCTACGTCGTCTTCACCAGTCAAGCCGACGACAAGCGCAGTCGGCGCCGACAGCACCAAGAAGTGAACGCAGTCGCCTCTAGCACCGCCGAGTTCATGCACTGGTCAGAAAAGCCAATCAGCTGGAGCCAGGCCGACCACCCAGAGGTGATGCCTTCGCCTGGCTCCTATGCGATGGTCTTGGACGTCACCCTCGCGACGGAGAGGCGAGCTGCCAGATTTTCCCGCGTCCTGATAGACGGCGGAAGCAGTATCAACATACTGTACCGCGATACCATGGAGAAGCTGAACATCAAAGCAAAGCAGCTCATGCCGAGCCGCACCGTCTTCCATGGTATCGTACCTGGCCTATCTTGCTCTCCAATCGGCAAGATCAAAATGGATGTTCTCTTCGGAGACAAAGATCATTTTCGCCGGGAAGCGATATGGTTCGAGGTAGTGGATTTGGAGAGCCCCTATCATGCACTGCTTGGCCGACCTGCTTTGGCGAAGTTCATGGCTGTGCCCCACTACGCCTACCTGAAGATGAAGATGCCGAGCTCGAAGGGGATCATCACGGTAGCCGGCGACTACAAGAAGTCCATCGAGTGTGCCATGGCCAGTAGCCGGCTGGCCGAGTCCCTCGTGGTGGCAGAAGAGAAGAAGATGTTGGAACGGGTTGTGGCCATGGCCGGCAAGCAGCCGGCCTTGTCCCCCAACCCCAAGGATTGTGATGCGCAGGGCCCCTTCCAGCCTGCAAAAGAGACGAAGAAGATACCTCTGGACCCGGAGAACCCGGAGAGGTTCGCGGTGATTGGGGCGAACTTGGACAGTAAATAGGAAGGCGAGCTCGTCGACTTCCTCCGTGAGAATCGAGACATCTTTGCATGGTCCCCAAAGGACATGCCGGGTGTCCCGAAGGATTTCGCCGAGCACAAATTACATGTCCGAGCTGATGCGAAGCCGGTCAAGCAACCCCTCCGCCGACTGTCAGAAGAGAAGCGAAGAATCGTGGGAGAAGAGATAGCCCGGCTCCTTGCAGCCGGCTTCATCATGGAAGTGTTCTTTCCAGAATGGCTTGCCAATCCAGTTCTGGTTCTGAAGAAGAATAACAAGTGGCGTATGTGTATAGACTACACGAGTTTGAACAAGGCCTGCCCAAAGGATCCGTTTGCCCTGCCGCGGATTGACCAAGTGATAGACTCCACAGCCGGATGCGAGCTGTTAAGTTTTTTGGATGCATACTCAGGGTATCATCAGATCAAGTTGGACCCGGCTGACCGCCTGAAGACTGCCTTCATCACACCCTTTGGAGCTTTCTGCTACCTGACAATGACATTCGGCTTGAGAAATGCCGGTGCCACTTTTCAGCGTTGCATGCAGAAATGTCTCTTGAAACAACTCGGCAGAAATGCCCACGTCTACGTAGACGACATTGTGGTGAAGACAGAGAAGCGCGGTACCTTGCTGGAGGACCTGAAAGAAACATTCGCCAACTTGCGCCGATTCCAGATCAAACTCAACCCCGAGAAGTGCGTGTTCGGAGTGCCAGCCGGCCAGCTGCTAGGCTTCCTGGTCTCCGAACGCGGCATTGAGTGCAACCCCGTCAAGATCAAGGCCATCGAGAGGATGGAGATTCCCACCAAGCTGCGAGATGTGCATAAGTTCACTGGCTGCTTAGCCTCCCTGAACCGTTTTATCAGCCGACTAGGAGAGAAGGCTCTCCCCCTGTACCGACTCATGAAGAAGTCCACTCACTTTGAGTGGAATGCTCAAGCCGACCAAGCCTTCCATGAGTTGAAGAAAATGTTGACCACTCCGCCTGTCCTGGCTGCGCCGACTGAGAAGGAGCCCATGCTCCTCTACATCGCCGCGACAAGCCGAGTTGTCAGCACTGTTGTTGTGGTCCAGCGCCCGGAGGAAGGCCGAGCCCAGCTAGTTCAGAGGCTGGTCTACTATCTCAGCGAAGTACTATCCAGCTCAAAGCAAAACTACCCGCACTACCAGAAGATGTGCTATGGGGTGTACTTCGCTGCCAAGAAATTGAAGCCCTACTTCCAAGAGCACCCCATCACGGTCGTGTGCACTGCCCCGCTCGCCGAGATCATAGGCAGCCGGGATGCATCCGGCCGGGTGGCCAAATGGGCCATTGCCTTGGCGCCCTACACGATTTTCTATCAACCCCGCGCCGCCATCAAGTCGCAAGCATTGGCCGACTTCCTCGTCGACTGGGCCGAGACCCAGTACTTACCGCCGGCTCCCGACTCTACCCATTGGCGGATGCACTTTGACGGGTCCAAGATGCGCACCGGCTTGGGAGCCGGCATCGTCCTCACCTCTCCCAAAGGTGAAAAGCTCAAGTACACGCTGCAGATCCACTTCGCCGCCTCCAACAACGTCGCCGAGTACGAGGCGCTCGTACATGGGCTCCGGCTAGCCAAAGAACTCGGCATACGCCGGATCCTGTGCTACGGCGACTCAGACTTGGTGGTTCAGCAATCATCTGGCGACTGGGACGCCAAGGACGCAAACATGGCGAGCTACCGTTTCCTCGTCCAGCAGATAAGCGGATACTTCGAAGGGTGCGAGTTCCTTCACGTGCCAAGGGCCGACAACGACCAAGCAGATGCCCTAGCACGGATTGGCTCCACCCGACAAGCCATACCGACTGGCGTCTCCCTCCAGCGCCTCCTCAAGCCGTCCATCAAGCTGTCTCCAGAGTCGGATTCCATCTTCGTGCCGCCTACGCCAGAAATAGCCGGATCCGACTGGAGAAATCCCGCAGGCGGCACGGGGACTTCGACGACTGGCTCGGGAACTGTTGTAGTCGCACCCGGCCCGGGGACTTCAGAACCCGGCTCGGGGACTGCAGCAGTCGGCCCGGGGACTGCAACGACACAAGAAGCGGTGGCCGACTCCAATGCAACACCCAACCCACCCACCCGAGTCATGGTGGCCACATTAACAGAAGAAGAAGTCACAGCTCCCTCATGGGCCCAGCCCATCCTCAAGTTCCTATCCAGCAGAGAGCTGCCGGCTAATGAGATCTCAGCAAGACTAGTGCAACGACGAGCCGCAGCATATACAATAATCAACAGAGAGCTTGTGAAGCGCAGCGTCACTGGAGTCTTCCAGCGTTGTGTCGAGCCAGAAAAAGGAGTGGCAATCCTCAAAGACATCCACCAAGGCGAATGCGGCCATCACGCAGCCTCAAGATCCCTCGTGGCCAAAGCTTTCCGCCACGGTTTCTTCTGGCCGACTACCTTGGAGGATGCTAAAGAAATAGTCAAGAGCTGCAGAGGATGCCAAGTTTTTAGTTCCAAGCAACACCTGCCGGCTTCTGCCCTCAAGACCATTCCCCTCACTTGGCCTTTTGCCGTCTGGGGACTGGACATGGTGGGCCCCTTCAAGACAGCCCGCGGCGGCCTGACACATCTACTCGTTGCTGTGGACAAGTTCACAAAGTGGATCAAAGTCAAGCCGATTAAGAAGCTGAACGGGCCGACTGCCGTGACATTCATCACCGACATCACTACTCGGTACGGCGTGCCGCACAACATCATCACCGACAACGGCACGAACTTCGCCAAAGGAGCACTGGCACGTTTCTGCGCGACACAGGGCATCCGACTGGACTTAGCGTCCGTTGCCCACCCGCAGTCAAACGGCCAGGTCGAGCGAGCAAATGGACTCATCCTCTCCGGCATCAAGCCCCGACTGGTTGTACCACTGGAGCGATCGGCCGGCTGCTGGCTCGAAGAGCTGCCGGCTGTCCTCTGGAGTCTACGCACTACACCCAACAAGTCAACCGGCTTCACCCCATTCTTCCTCGTGTACGGTGCCGAGGCTGTCATCCCAACAGACATCGAGTTCGACTCGCCTCGGATCACCATGTACACGGAGGAGGAAGCCAAAGAAGTAAGAGAAGATGGCGTGGACCTACTGGAAGAAGGCCGGCTGTTGGCACTCAGCCGGTCCGCCATCTACCAGCAAGGGCTGCGCTGCTACTACAACCGCAAGGTCAAGCCAAGATCCTTCCAAGAGGGCGACCTTGTGCTCCGGCTGATCCAGCGAACAGCCGGCCAGCACAAGCTCTCGGCCCCTTGGGAAGGCCCCTTCGTCGTCAGCAAGGCACTCGGCAACGACTCCTACTACTTGATCGACGCGCAAAAACCAAGAGCACGCAAGAGAGACGACTCCGGCAAGGAGTCGGAGCGACCATGGAACGCAAACCTCCTAAGACGATTTTACAGCTGAAAAGCAGCACTCCCCGGCTACAGATTGCAGAAGCAACTATTTGACTGGGGAGGCGGCAACCAAGGGAGGGCGGCAAAGGAAAAAGCAGAAGGACAACAAGCAAAAGTACAAGGAAAAGCCGAATGCATAAGTTATATACATAAAAGCCGCTAACAGGCCGGCAACTGACATAAGTTCGAATACACCCAGTGGGTGGAATTGTGCGAATTTAACCAAACATTGTTCTAAAGAGTAACAAAGCAGAAAAGCAAAAGACAGCAGACTAGGGCGCGACATGGAGGCCGAGCTGGTCGGTGAAGGCGTCCTCGCCGGCTGAAGGAGTGGCCGACTAGCGGGCCCCGGCTTGACCACCACTTGCGGCAGGAGGCGTGGAGGCGCGCGACGTAGTGCTGGAGGCGCGGTCAGGCTGAGGCTGGCCGGCTACTCCACCAACCGGCTCGGCGTCTTCACCCTGCTCCTCCTCCTCTTCGCCCTCATCGCTGGAGTCGATCTCCTCCGCCGAGTCTTCGCCGTACGCCGGGTCCAGCCCGAACCACTCCTCCGGCTGGGCGACTCCATTATCGTCCACCTCGGGGGCGAAGATGTTGGTGTCGGTGTAGTCGGCGATCGCCGAAGCCCGCCGAATGATGGCCGGCCGCGCCGGCTCCAGCTCCGTGTCGGCTTGCTGCCGCCAGGTAGCCATCTGGTCTAGGTTCAGGCCGGGATACCAGGCCTTGACAAACTCCAGCGCCCGCCTGGCACCGGAGCGAGCCGCCGACGCCTTCCAAGCCTCGAAGCGGCCGACTGCTACCTCCAGCCAGTCGGCGGTCCGACTGGGGGTGCGAGGGACCACTTGGCCGGGCCAGAGGGCGGCCAAGACCTGTGACCCGGCACGCTGAAGCCGGCGGAGCAGCTGGTGAGCTGGCTGGATGCGAGCCTGGATCGCCAGGAGTTGTTCCTCCAGCGAGCGGCCGGCGGTTGGCGAGATCTCGAAGCCGGCCTGCCTCTTCGCTTGGCGACGGGCCTCGATGGCCTGGTTGGCGGCAGTCGAATAGCCAGGGAAATAATCTGCACGAAGAAGAAAGGAAGAGAAGAACACCAAAATCAGAAAACAAGCCAAAGTGGCAGATGGCAAGAAAGGACGAAGGGGTAGACGGCTTACCGTCAACCAGATCCTCGATCTGGCCATAGCCGGAGACCAGAGTCTGCCTGGCCTCTGCCCAGCCGGCCGCCTCCGTCTCGAACTTGGCCTGGAGAGCGGCTTCGCGATCCTGCGCAGCCTTCAGCGCCGCCTTGTGGCCTTCCTCCTGGTCGGCCAGCTTCTTGACCAGGCGGTCGCGCTCCTGCACCAAGGCGGCGAGCTCGGCATCCTTGGCACGAAGAGCAGGCTGGGACTCCCCCAACTGTGCCCTCAGACCGGCGTTGGCCGCTGCAGGAACGGAAGAAGAAGAAGAACAATAAGAAATTGTCAAGGAAGATCCGACCCGACTGCTCAGCAGTCGGCCCGAATCTCGGGGACTACACCCAGCGGGTGCGCTGACGCGCCCCCACATGAGATAAAGATCAAGTCACATACCTCGGCTCTCAGTAAGGTCGGCGGTCTTCTGAGTCAGCTCCCGAGCCTGGGAGTTGAAGGCGGCCGCTCGAAGGTTGTGGTAGTCCTGCAAGATGGACAGAAGACCGAAGTGAGAACAAAAACAGCAAAGGCAAATCCTCCAAGAAGTTCCAAGCCGCCTGCTCAGCAGCCGACTCGGAACTCGGGGACTACACCCAGTGGGTGCGCTGACGCGCCCCCACAGAAGAAATTAAGATCAAGAAGAGAAATCAAGATCAAGAAACAAGACGGGAATACTAACCCGGATGGCTGCCCGCGTTGCGAGGAATTCGTCGGTGAACTGCCTCAACGCCGCGGCTTGGCTTTGGAGCCGGGTCCGGACGTCTTGTGCAGCCACGTTCACTACGGCTGTCCCTCCGCCTGGCGTCCACCCCGAGGTAGCACTGGCCGCCTCCGCGTCTCGGGCCGACGAGCTGGAGCCCACGGCCGGCTGCGGCTCCGATGCGGCCTTCTATGGCTCCGACGCGGCCTTCCCTGCACGCCGGCTTGGCGGAATCCGGACCGCCACCTCAGCCCTCGCGGCCGGCTCGCCCTCCGCCGACTGAGCAGGCGGTGGATCAGGCCGGCTGCCTTGGGCCTCCCCAGTTGGCGGGGTCGGCTTTGGCCCCTTCTCCAAAATGATGACATCGTCGCCGCTTCCTCCCAGCCCCGGCTGGGAGCCGCTGGCTCCCCCTGGCGAGGGCTCCACGTCCCCAGGCGCCACGATGCGCAGGGGGGTAACCATCAGAGCCTCCCCTGCCGCCGCCGCGGCCTCAGCCTCTGCCTGGGCCCTGGCAGCGGCCTCGGCGAGTGCCTTCGCCGCTTCCTCCTCCCGAGCCGCCTGGGCGGCGACTGCCTTCCGTGCCTCCGCCTCCCGTGCCTCCTGCTCCTCCCGCACCTCCCGCGCGTTCCTTTCCGTCGCCTCCTGGAGGTCGGCGCGGGGGTCCACGCGGCGGGTGGTGCTCCCAGAGCCCCTTGGCGACTCGACGACGGAGCCGGCAGCCGCCCGCTCAAGTGACAACGGAGCTCTGATCGAGGTCAAGAACCACCAAAGAAAAGAAAGAAAGAGAGTACATAGAGAAAGAGAACTTACGCCGACACGGTCTGCGGCTGCTGCACCACTTTGCGGAAACGAGCCGCCTTCGCGGCGGCCTCCTCCAGCCTGGTGGCTGCCGCCCCGCCTCTGGGCTTCTTCGTCCGGCTGCCGAATAGACCCTGGGCGGCGCGACGCTTGTGCCCTCCACCCCGAGCAGGCTGCGCGGCGGAGGAGCCCTCGCCGCGTCCAGGTGCCGGCTGGCGGCGCGGGACGGCTTCGGCTTCATCCTCGTCCGGCCAGTCGTCGAAGGTAGCAGTGAACCCGGAGCCGCCTGCTTCGCCGCCGGCTTGGCCACCGCCCGGCTCGACGGCGTCGTCCATATGGACCGCCCCCAGGTCGGGGTCCTCCAGGTCGTGTTCGATCCGGTCGGGGACGAAGCGGCGCTCCACGTCTGACCCGCTGGCCGGCCGAAGCAGAGGGCTCTGTCGAAGAACAAGCCGACTAAGTCAGAGTCGGCTAAGAGATACTCGGCAACAAGGCTGAGAGAGAGAAAAAAGAGACAAGGGGAGCGTACCGTAGGCGGAGGATTGGCTCGGCTATATGGCTCCTTGCCGAACTGCCACTCTTCAGCGAGTTGGCAGTTTGCAAGGTAGTTCACCATGTAGGCGACCTCATGGCGCGGCATCTCCTTGGTGCACATTCGGCTCGGATCGAGCTGCCCGCTCATCTGACAGATCAGATGAGGCCGGCTCTGGAGCGGAAGAACCCGGCGCATGACGAACGCGGCCAGGAGGTCGGGCCCCGTCAGGCCCTCCGACTAGACCATCACCCGCAGTCGGGCGATGGCGGGTTTCCTGCCTGCGACAGCGTCACAGTCCGGAAGGACCACTGGGGCAGCGTGCCCGCTGGTGGGCCGGCTACGTAAGCTGGCAGGTTGATGTAGTCGCCCCGTGGAGCGATGTTCCGCACGTAGAAGTACGACTTCTGCCACTTCTTCACAGATTGGATCAGCGTGATGACAGGGAAGGGGTTGTCGGCGCCTGATCTCCGCGACGCGATGAAGGCGCCGGTATGAGCCGGCACGCCTTTGCTGCACGTGCCCAGCTTCGACTGGAAAAGCGCCCCCCAGAGCTCAAGGGTGGGGAGGACGCCGAGATAGCCCTCGCACAGGGTGACGAAGGCCGACAGCAGCACCACCGCGTTGGGGGTGAGATGGTGCGGCTGGAGCTGGTAGAATTCGAGCCAGGAGCGGAAGAAGGCGCTCACTGGCAGGCCGAAGCCGCGCAGGAAGTGCGAGCGGAAGACCACCCGCTCGCCCTCCTGCGGCCTCGGCGAGATTTCCTTCGCCGGCGCGAGGTGGACCTCCACTTTGTCCGCGCTGGGCAGCCGCCGCGTGTCGCGGAGGAAGTCGATGTGGTCGTCATGGACGATGGAGCCGTCCCAATCCCCGCCAAGCTGCTCTACGGCGGGAGGCATGGCGAGAGCTAGCACGGCGGTGGAGGAGCGTGCGGTGGAAGAGCGCGGCGGCGAGGCGCTGTCGCGAAAACGAGCGAGGGAAGAAGACGGTGGAAGTAGGAGGAGCGTGCGAGGGCCTGCCGCCCTCCACCTCCCCCTACTTATAGCCTCACGAGGCCGAAGAGGCCGGGCGTGGGGGGGATACGTGGGATTAACTGCGCCCACTCCCCCCACGTCTCGCGATTATTGCGCATAAATGCGAGCCAAAACTGCCGCACGGAACGTGCGGGCGGTTTCGGGATACAAAGGATCCGCGCCTGGGCCGGGGCGCGGACGTGGCGGGCCCCCTCCCTGCGGCGACGTCCCGTCACGCGCGTGGGCCGGCAGGCTTTCCGGCCACGTGGTTCGCCGACGGCCCGTGCACGTGCCAGCGGGTTCCCACCCTCCGACTTCAGAAGATTTCGACTCAGGCAGCGCACCTGACCAAGGCCGGCACCCAGCTGCCGGCTTGTCAAGATAAGAAGCTGATCGAGCTTCTCAACCCCTACTCCACCTCGAAGCCCAATCTGCTTCGGGGACTACTGTCGGAGTAAATAGCCACGGGTAGCCCAACCGACTACCCCTGGTTATTCAGAAAAATTATCAGGCCTTTGGGCCTTCAAGCACTCCAAGCATTTGGGCCGCCTTCCCTGGTCGGCTGCCTCTAAAGCCGACTCCCGGAAGGCGACCCAGCCTCGAGCGACCTCTCCCCAGGACGACTACGGGGTGGCCGGCTCCAAGAAGCCGGCCAAGAAGGACGCCGGCTCCTAGCAGCTGGCCAAGACCACAACCACCAAAGCTTTTCCCCCATAACGGCGACACGACGGGGTGTGGCCACAGTGCGGCCCACTACCCCCGAAGCCCGAGGCGGGCATGGCTACAGGAGGCCGTACGGGACGGCCGTCTCCCGTGCGGCTTGGCACTGTAGCCATGCTAGCATCGACGTCATCCACGACCAACTCCTGTACGGCCCAAGGACTACGGGGCCCTTCAGCCAGAGAGAGGCGTGAAGGCGGCCCGGCCTTTCCCAGTCGGCCAAGAGCATAGCCGGCCTCCAGAAGCCGGCTACTCCCTTCCTCGAAGCAGGAGCCCCATTAAGGAGACAAGACGAGGTAAGGCTACAATGATAGCCCCCGAGACGGCCCACTGTAGCCACGCTTACCTCAACAAAGCCCTCGTCATCAGAGGCGCGGCTACAGTAAGCAGCCGCCGACAAGACCCTAGGCGATGGGGCCGGCCTGTCGACCAAGTAGCCGGCAGCCGGCGGGACCCACCAGCCGGTGGGACCCAGCAGCCGGCGGAGAAGCCGGCGAGTGTAGACACTGACGGCTGGGGCCAGCTCCCAGTCGGATTACCATTGTACCCCCGGGGGGTAGGCCTATATAAACCCCCCGGAGCACCCATGCAAAGGGTTCGCACCTAAGCACAGTTGGCCTCTGAGCATAGAGCTGCCCTCTAAGCATAGCACACACACCATAGATAGAGAGAAGCAAGAGCTAGCCTTGTTCTTCTTCTCCCTTGATCTCAACAGCTCTAGGAGCGATTGTAGCTACCTTTTATCGATCTAGTGATCATGCGGAGACCCCGCAGAGCACGACTAGGGGTTTTATCTCCTCGGAGAGCCCCGAACCTGGGTAAGATTCGCCGGCGTGCATGTCTTCGCCTCATCCCGTTTCCGGGCACCGGCGACGTTTTATTGGCTCCCACAATGATAAGCCATCCCTTGGCATATGTCGCACCAACCACCCGACACGATGCTTATGTGAAAAAGTTTCAAGCTGATAAGCTCGAACCCAAAGCGGATAAATGCATCTTCATAGAAAACCCAAAACAGTTGGGTATACCTCCTATTTCAGATCTGGAAGCAAAAGTAATTGCTTCTAGAAACGGGTCCTTTCTCGAGGAAAAGTTTCTCTCGAAAGAATTGAGTGGGAGGATGGTGGAGACTTGATAAGGTTATTGAACCGTCACTTCAACTAGTGTGTAGCAGGGCACAGGAAGTTGTTCCTGTGGCACCTACACCAATTGAAGTGGAAGCTTATGATAGTGATCATGAAACTTCGGATCAAGTCACTACCAAACCTCGTAGGACGATGAGGATGCGTGCTACTTCAGAGTGGTACGTGATCCTGTCTGAGATATCATGTTGTTGGACAATACTGAACCTACGAGCTATGGAGAAGCGATGGTGGGCCCATATTCCGACAAATGGTTAGAAGCCATGAAATCCGAGATAAATGGATCTTTGAGAAGAAGACGGACGTGGACGGTAATGTTACTGTCTATGAAGCTCGACTTGTGGCAAAGAGTATTTCCACAAGTTCAAGGAGTTGACTACGATGAGATTTTCTCATCCGTAGCGATGCTTAAGTCCGTCGGAATCATGTTAGCATTAGCTGCATTTATGAAATCTGGCAGATGGATGTCAAAACAAGTTTCCTTACCAGTTTTCGTAAGGAAAGGTTATATGTGATACAATCAGAAAGGTTTTGTCGATCCTAAGGATGCTAAAAGGTATGCTAGCTCCAGCGATCCTTCCATGGACTAGAGCAATCATCTCGGAGTCAGAATATACGCTTTGATGGAGTGATCAAAGTTTTTGGGTTTATACAAAGTTTGTTAGAAACTTGTATTTACAATAAAGTGAGTGGGAGCGCTACAACATTTCTAATAAGTATATGTGAATGACATATTGTTGATCCGCAATGATGTAAAATTTCTGGAAAGCATAAAGGGTTGTTTGAAAGGAGTTTTACAAAGGAAGACCTGGATAAAAGCTGCTTACATATTGGGCATCAAGATCTATAGAGATAGATCAAGACGCCCGATGATACTTTCAAAGAACGCACACCTTGACATGTTTTTGAAAGAGTTCAAAATAGATCAGCAAAGAAGGAGTTCTTGGCTGTGTTACAAGGTGTGAGTATTGAGTAAGACTCAAGACCTGACCACAGCAGAAGAGAGAGAAAGGACGAAGGTCGTCCCCTATGCTTCAGACATAGGCTCTACAGTATGCTATGTTGTGTACCGCACATGGAGTGTGCCTTGCCATGAGTTGGTCAAGGGGTACAATAGTGATCCGGGAATGGATCACATGACAGCGGTCGAATTTATCCTTAGTATCTAGTGGACTAAGGAATTTTCTCGATTATGGAGGTGAAAAGGAGTTCGTCGTAAAGGGTTACGTCGATGCGAACTTTGACACTAATCCGGATGACTCTGAGTAGTAAACCGGATTCGTATAGTAGAGCAATTATTTGAAATGGCTCCAAGTAGCACGTGGTAGCATCCACAAGATGACATAGATATTCGTAAAGCACACACGGATCTGAAAGGTTCAGACCCGTTGACTAATATCCTCTCTCACAAGCATAACATGATCAAATCAGAACTCATTGAGTGTTAATCACATAGTGATGTGAACTAGATTGTTGACTCTAGTAAACTCTTTAGATGTTGGTCACATGTGATGTGACCTATGAGTGTTAATCACATGGTGATGTGGACTAGATTATTGACTCTAGTGCAAGTGGGAGACTGTTGGAAATATGCCCTAGAGGCAATAATAAATTGGTTATTATTATATTTCCTTGTTCATGATAATCGTTTATTATCCATGCTAGAATTGTATTGATAGGAAACTCAGATACATGTGTGGATACATAGACAACACCATGTCCCTAGTAAGCCTCTAGTTGACTAGCTCGTTGATCAATAGATGGTTACGGTTTCCTGACCATGGACATTGGATGTCGTTGATAACGGGATCACATCATTAGGAGAATGATGTGATGGACAAGACCCAATCCTAAGCCTAGCACAAGATCGTGTAGTTCGTTTGCTCAGAGCTTTTCTAATGTCAAGTATCATTTCCTTAGACCATGAGATTGTGCAACTCCCGGATACCGTAGGAATGCTTTGGGTGTACCAAATGTCACAACGTAACTGGGTGGCTATAAAGGTGCACTACAGGTATCTCCGAAAGTGTCTGTTGAGTTGGCATGAATCGAGACTGGGATTTGTCACTCCGTGTAAACGGAGAGGTATCTCTGGGCCCACTCGGTAGGACATCATCATAATGTACACAATGTGACCAAGGAGTTGATCACGGGATGATGTGTTACGGAACGAGTAAAGAGACTTGCCGATAACGAGATTGAACAAGGTATCGGGATACCGACGATCGAATCTCGGGCAAGTAACATACCGATAGACAAAGGGAATTGTATACGGGATTGATTGAATCCTCGACATCGTGGTTCATCCGATGAGATCATCGTGGAACATGTGGGATCCAACATGAGTATCCAGATCCCGCTGTTGGTTATTGACCGGAGAACGTCTCGGTCATGTCTGCATGGTTCCCGAAACCGTAGGGTCTACACACTTAAGGTTCGGTGACGCTAGGGTTATAGAGATATTAGTATGCGGTAACCCAAAAGTTGTTCGGAGTCCCGGATGAGATCCCGGACGTCACGAGGAGTTCCAGAATGGTCTGGAGGTAAAGATTTATATATGGGAAGTCTTATTTTGGTCGCCAGAAAAGTTTCGCACTTTATCGGTATTGTACCGGGAGTGCCGAAAGGGGTCCGGGGGTCCACCAGCCCCGGGGGGCCACATGGGCTGTAGGGGGTGCGCCTTGGCCTATATGGGCCAAGGGCACCAGCCCCAAGAGGCCCATGCGCCAAGAGATAAGAAAAAAGGGAGAGTCCTAAAGGGGGAAGGCACCTCCGAGGTGCCTTGGGGGGGAAGGACTCCTCCCTGGCCGCACCCTTCCTTGGAGGAAGGGCCAAGGCTGCGCCCCCCCCCCCTCTCCCTTGTCCCTATATATAGTGGGGGGGAGGGAGGGCAGCAATACCTAAGCCCTGGCGCCTCCCTCTCCCTCCCGTGACACCTCTTCCTCCCCGCTTGCGCTTGGCGAAGCCCTGCCGGGATCCCGCTACTTCCACCACCACGCCGTCGTGCTGCTGGATCTCCATCAACCTCTCCTCCCCCCTTGCTGGATCAAGAAGGAGGAGACGTTGCTGCTCCGTACGTGTGTTGAACGCGGAGGTGCCGTCCGTTCGATGCTAGGATCATCGGTGATTTGGATCACGACGAGTACGACTCCATCAACCCCGTTCTCTTGAACGCTTCCGCTCGTGATCTACAAGGGTATGTAGATGCACTCCTTCCCTCTCGTTGCTAGTAAACTCCATAGATTGATCTTGGTGATGCGTAGAAAATTTTGAACTTCTGCTACGTTCCCCAACAATCGGATCCAAAACCCGACCCGATAGCTTAACGGCGTTCCGTTACAGTGGATGCCACGTGTCGGTCACCCTTGACGAAAGCACTTCTGTGACACGCGATTTATCGTCATGGAAGTGGACACTTCCGTGATGATAATTTTGGTAATGTCATGGAACACTTCTACGACAGCACAGGTATGACTATCTTGATTCTGTCATAAATTTGTCATGGCTGTACATGCATGACAAAAAACCCGACCTACTGTGACAAACACGTATCATCACGGAAGTGTATTTTTTTGTAGTGGCATTTATGTCTTATCATGCGGGCTGCTCCCTAGGCTATAAATAGCCGCCCCCTACAACCACTAGCTGGTTGGCTACTCCGAGAGAAACCGACACTTGTCATTTGAGAGCATCCCATCCTCCGAGGACTTTGAGCGAAAATCATCAAGTGAGGAAAAACCCCAAACCCAAACACCTACAAACCCAAAGTGATTGAGCATCACTGAAGAGATTGATCCTGCGTGGATCCGATGCTTGTTACCTTTGAAGACTGTGATTCTTCCAGACGGTTAGGCGTCATGGTCTAGAGCATCCAAGAGGAAATTGTGGATCGCCGAGTGATCGAGTTTGTGAAGGTTCGGAAGTCACCTGAAGACTTACCACGAGTGATTGGACGAGGTCTGTGTGACCTTAGTTCAAGGAGAATACGGTGAGGACTGTGTGTCCGGGACTGGGTGTCCTCAGGTTTAAATACCTAGCCGCTCCAACCAGACGTACAACTGAGACAGCTGTTGGAACTAGTCTACCAAATCATTGTCTTCACCAAGCCAACTGGTTCTATTTCCTCAACTCTTTCATTTCCTCATTCCTGTGTTGTGCAATTGTTCATATCTGTGTTTGAAGACTTTGACTGAAGACTTTCTCAATTTCCTCAGTTCAATTTCCTCAGTCTGTTTGTCTTCATCCTGTGTTATCCTGTGTTTACGCTTTCTGTACCCTGTGCTTGTTTTCATTTCATCATGATGACTATGCTTGTGTTCTGCTATGCATACTTTTGAGTACTTATTCCGCTGCAAGTAGTTCTTCGCTAAGGAATTTCCTCACCCACAAATTCCTCAGTGAAGAATTTATAAAAATCGCCTATTCACTCCCCTCTAGTCGATATAACGCACTTTCAATTGGTATCAGAGCAGGGTACTCCCTTGTTCTGTGTGATTTTGGTTTAACCACCTGGAGTTTTAGTTATGTCAACCGTAGGTATGATCAAGGTCTCTGCTGGGTGTCCTACCTTCGATGGGACGGACTACCCCTACTGGAAGAATAAGATGCGAATGCATCTTGAGGCAATTGATAACGATCTCTGGTATGTTGTGGAAAAAGGTGTTCCCTCTGTCTCACCCTCACTGAACGCTGCCGATGTGAAGAGATTCAAGCAACTCGATTCTCAAGCGAAGAATATCATATGTGGCCATCTGAGCAAAGGACGGTATGGAAGAGTGAGTGCTTTGGAAACTGCTAAGCTTATCTGGGATAGGCTGTCCAAAGTAAATGAAGGAGTCTCAACACAGCGTGACTCTCGAGTTGATGTTCTTCGCAATCTCTTCAACCGCTTCAAAAGACTCGACAATGAGAATGTTCAACAAACCTTCGATCGCCTCACTGACATCTCAAATGAGCTTCAAGCACTTGGCGCCACTGACATCACCGACCACGAGGTGGTGAAGAAACTGCTGAGATCGCTTGATTCCTCATTTGATACTCTGGCCTTGATGATACAAGAGTGTGCTGATTACAAGTCACTTGATCCCGTTGATATCCTCGAAAGGCTAAACACTCATGAGTTCCAGCTTGCTAAAAAGAGAGATCTCTATGGTTCGAGCTATGGCAGATCACGTGCACTGAAGGCCAAGGCAGTTTCTGAGTCTGAAGATGAAGACTCTGAAAGCAGTCTTGGTGATCCTGAAGAACTGAGCCATGATCTAGCACTACTTGTGAAGAAATTCCAGAAGCTCTCAAGACGTGGTCGCTTTGGAAGACCCTCAAGGAGCAATGATTCCTCATCCAGTGACTACAAGAAGAGGCTTTGTCACAAGCAAGAAACCAGGACACTACATTCAAGATTGTCCTCAGTGGGAAAAGGAATCAAAGAAGAAGAAATACAAGGATTACAGTTCTGATGATACGAAGAAAAAGAAGAAATCCTCAAAATCTTCATCATCAAAATCCTCAAAGTCTTCATCTCACAACAAGAGTAGCTCCAAGAAGGCTCGGGCATTCATTGGCAAGGAAATGGACTCTGAGGCTGAATCTGAAGAAAATGAGGAAGAGGAGGCATCTGAGGATTCCGAATCCGGTGTGGCGAGCCTAGCCCTCGCTACTGCATTCGTCAGCAAGTCTATCTTCAACTCTGTAGAAAATGACCTCACCAACAAGGCTGATGAAGGCAATGATGACTACGCTCCCACCTATTGCTTCATGGCAAAGGGTGCCAAGGTACTCAAATATGCCTCATCTGAATCAAGTGAAAATGAATCTGATGAAAACCTTAAGCCTAGCTATTCTAAACTTGCTAAGATTGTTGTGAAACAACAAAGGGCCCTTGAAAAGGTTCAAAACATGCTAGACAAGAGTGATGATATGTTGGGTGAAGAAATGGATCGCACTAAAACCTTGACTGAAAATCTTCAGAGACTTCAGACTAGGTATGACAACCTTCAAGGTCATCATAACACTCTTTTGTCTGATCATGAGAAGCTTTCTTATGAATTTCTTCAAAGAAAGCAAGATCTAGAGAAGCTAAAAGTGAGTTATGAAGATCTTCAGAAGGAGTGCGATTCATTACTTGCTCAACAAATTAGCGCTGCTCAGGAAGAATTTGTTCCTCCATGTTTGAAATGCATTGAACGTGAATCTGCTAATTCTTCACCTGAATGTTCAAATGCTCCTAATGCTACAAATTCCTCAACTGTCTCTACAATCATTAATTCCTCATCTGAGGACATTGCTAGTATCACTAACGATGCAGGGCTGAAGGATTTGTACATGACAGGCATGTACAAAAGTCTCAAAGGGCATCAGACTCTTTGTGATGTGCTTAAAAAGCAGATCCTCAACAGAAACCCTAGGAAAGAGGGTATTGCCTTTGAGAGGAAACTCAATGCTGATGGTACATATTGGAAGCCTGAGCAGTACCCCAAAACCTCATGGGTTGCTGCAAAGGGACCTCCTGTTGATCCATCTAACTTATCTGGCTTTACATGTGAATCTCCTCATTCTTCTGATGAGTCATTTGACTCCAACTATAAATTGTTCAAAAATCAAAATGGTGAAGTATTTGCTAGATATGTTGGCACTAACTGCAGGAACGGTTCTCCTATGAAGAAAATCTGGGTTCCCAAAAGATGCCTTGAAAGTCTTCATGTGAATGTCCTCATGACACCACCTGTGAGGAATAGGAACCCCAGATCAAATTCTTCATATGGACCAAATTCTTCATATGGATCCAAGTCCTCATACGGACCAAATTCCTCACATGGATCAAATTCCTCAAGAGGATCAAAGTCCTCATATGAACATCATCGTGCTAACAACTCTGTTTCGCAGGGAGGAGCCAAGGGCTATGAATATGAGCATTATTCTTCTAATCATTATGTTCATAAGTCCTCGAAGAATTTCTCTGCTTATTCATATGCTTACCCTAACTTCTCTTATGTGAAACGAAACGGATTGGCTTCTATGCCACCTTTCTCATATGGAGCTCGCAGAGTGATGAACTCTTTGCCACCCCTTCAAGATGTGGGTGGTGAAGAAAAAGAACTAATCTCTTCTGCAGGGTCAGGTCTCCAGACGTACTTGAACGTCTGAAGAATTTGCTGGAGACCTGAAGTATGCCTGAAAGGACGCAGGCTAATCATGAAGAAATGAACTTTCATTTCTCACGTCCTCATACTGCTTTATCTGTTCTATTGCTTGATGAAATTGATCTGATGAATTGATGTCATATTCTTCACTGATGAAGTATATGAAGTTCGTAAGCTGCACTAATTCATCTGCAGGATGATCAACCCAAAGCCACTGAGTGGGTCCTCTATAGTGGATGTACAAATCACATGACTGGTGACAAGAATCTATTGATTGATGCTCCCTTATCACCATCGCATCTGAAGCATATCATCTTCGCTGAAAAAGGCAAAAGTCAGGTATTGGGTCTAGGTAAGGTTGCGATCACAAAGGATCGACACATGGACAAAGTCATGCTTGTCGAGTCCTTAGGATACAACCTCATGTCTGTCTCAATGCTTTATGATCTTGATATGGTAGTTTTCTTTGGCAAGTATCGTTGTGTTGTGGTTATGGAAGCTGACAATTCCAAAGTCTTCGAAGGCTTTAGGAGAGGAGACTTGTATATTGTTGATTTCTCTACAGGACCGCAACCAGCCGTGTGCCTACTTGCAAAAGCTTCAGAAGGATGGCCATGGCATTGACAACTTGGTCATGCAGGCATGAGGAATTTGCACACACTTGCGAAGAAGAAGCATGTCATTGGCATTGAGAATGTCAAATTCCTCAAGGATCACCTATGTGGAGCTTGTGAAGCTGGAAAGATGACCAAGGCTAAGCATCCAGCGAAGACTATCATGACCACTACTCGACCATTCAAATTGCTTCACATGGACCTCTTTGGTCCTAACCATTACTCAGCTGTCACAAATGACGCATCTCTCTATGGGCTTGTTATTGTTGATGATTACTCTCGTTACACATGGGTACACATTGTTACTTACAAACATGAAGTGCAGGAAGTCTTCAAACGATTTTCCTCGAGGGCTTCAACCAACTTTGGTGTGAAGATCAAGCACATCAGAAGTGACAATGGAACTGAGTTCAAGAATTCTGGTCTTGATGACTATCTTGATGAACTTGGTATTACTCATGAGTTATCTGCTCCTTACACTCCTCAGCAAAATGGCGTCGTGGAGCGCAAGAACAGAACTCTTGTTGAGATGGCTCACACTATGCTTGATGAGTACAAGATGCCTCGTCACTTCTGGATTGAGGCAATTTATACTGCGTGCCACATCATCAACAGGGTATATCTTCACAAATTCTTCAAGAAGACTGCCTATGAACTCCTCACTGACAAGAAACCCAATGTGAGTTATTTCAAAATCTTCGGTGCTAAATGTTGGATTAGAGATCCTCATCACAATGCTAAATTTGCACCGAAAGCACATGAAGGTTTTATGCTTGGTTACGGAAAGGACTCGCACACCTACAGAGTCTTCAACACCGTTCTTCACAAGGTTGTCGAAACTGTAGATGTGCGGTTCGATGAAACTAATGGCTCGCAAAGAGAGCACCTACCCTCTGTGATAGATGAACCAGCACCTGAGGAAACTATCAAATTCAAGGCTACTGAGGATGTCATTCTACCGAAGAATCTGCTGAAGAATTCATTCCAGAACATGAAGAACATCGAGCTAATGCACCTGAAGAAATTGCTGAAGAAAATGCTGATCAAATTCCTCGACGACAACCTACTCATCCTCGCGTTGCAAAAGAAGTGCAACTTGAGAAGATCATCGATGACATTGAAGCACCAGGTCCTCTCACACGCTCAAAAGCTTCACATTTATCTAACTTTTGTGGGCACTATGCTTTTGTCTCTATCTCAGAGCCCACTAAGGTTGATGAAGCATTTCTGGAGCCTGAGTGGATTCAGGCCATGCAAGAAGAATTACATCAGTTCGAGCTCAACAACGTTTGGGAACTGGTCAATCGTCCAGATCCTCGCAAACACAATATCATTGGCACAAAGTGGATCTACCACAACAAGCAAGATGAAAATGGCCTTGTGGTGAGGAATAAGGCACGGCTAGTAGCTCAAGGCTACACACAGGTTGAAGGAATTGATTTCGATGAAACTTTTGCACCTGTTGCTAGACTTGAAGCGATTCGCATATTACTTGCTTATGCTAACCATCATGATATCACTTTATATCAAATGGATGTGAAAAGTGCATTCCTCAATGTAAGCTTGAGGAAGAAGTATATGTTTCTCAACCCCCAGGTTTTGAAGATCCTAAGCATCCTGACAAAGTCTTCAGACTAAATAAGGCCCTCTATGGCCTCAAGCAGGCTCCTCGGGCGTGGTATGATACTTTGAAGGAATTCCTCATGAAGAAAGGCTTCAAAGCCGGTTCACTCGACCCTACTCTTTTCACTAAATCATATGATGATGAATTGTTTGTATGCCAAATATATGTTGATGACATCATCTTTGGCTGTACTGACCAACGTTATAGTGATGAATTTGCCTATATGATGAGTGAAGAATATCAAATGTCTATGATGGGAGAGTTGAAATTCTTCTTAGGTCTTCAAATTCGTCAACAGCACAATGGCATATTCATATCTCAGGAGAAATACCTCAAGGATGTACTGAGAAAATTCGGCATGCAAGATTGCAAAGGCGTCAAAATTCCTATGCCTACAAATGGCCATCTGTGCACTGATGAAAATGGTATTGACTTCGATCAAAAGGTATACCGCTCCATAATTGGTTCTTTATTGTACTTATGTGCATCTAGGCCAAATATTATGCTTAGTGTTTGCATGTGTACCCGATTTCAAGCTACACCGAAGGAATCACACCATAAGGCTGTGAAGCATATTCTTCGATATCTAGCTCACACACCAACACTAGGATTATGGTACCCCAAGGGCTCGACTTTTGATCTCGTTGGATATTCTGACTCTGACTATGCTGGTGATCGTGTGGATCGCAAGTCAACATCTGGTACATGTCATTTCCTCGGACGATCTTTGTCTGTTGGTCCTCGAAGAAACAGAACTGCGTATCACTGTCTACTGCTGAAGCTGAGTACATTGCTGCTGGTTCTTGCTGTGCTCAATTGCTGTGGATGAAGCAAACTCTCAAGGACTACGGCGTCAACGTGAAGAATGTGCCTCTCTTCTGTGACAATGAGAGTGCCATCAAGATTGCTCACAACCCAGTTCAGCACTCAAAGACAAAGCACATTCAGATTCGTCATCATTTTCTTCGCGATCATGTGTTGAAGGGCAACATTTCTATTGAGCACGTGAAGACTGAAGAACAGCTAGCCGATATCTTCACAAAGCCCTTGGATGAGAAGAGATTTAGCAAGTTGTGGTGTGAGCTAAATATCTTAGAATCTTTGAATGTTCTTTGAAAAGGACACTCATCCTAACACTTATGCAAAATTGATGACTTAGATGTGCAACACATGAAGAAACGTTTTTCTTCAATCAATGAAGAATAACACTCTAAGTGTGAAGAAATTAATGAAGAATTTGATTCTCAGAACCCTACGACAATTGTACGCGGTGTCTGAAATCATCATTCTTATACGATGGGTCACGCCACCACAAAAGTTGAAAATCTTCAATTTGAGTTTTTCCTCAGTTTTGAAATTCCTTAGTTGTTCATATTCTTCAACTTTGCAAAATCTTCACTATTTCCGTCGTTTCTCTTCATTGGCTATATATATATATATATATGAGTTTATGTCCTCTACATCATTCACTTATGGCTAATTCTTCAAGTTGGTTTTTCTGCTAAGTGAATGTGATCGGACCCTTCCCCCTCTATGCTATACTCAACCCAATCTATTCACAAATTCTTCATGTGCATTCTATTTGAAACTCATTCAAAATCTTCACTGCGTCCTTGTCAGCTGAAGAATTTGCGAACGGAACTTTTAACTTATCTTATCCAAATTTTCGGCTTTGCCGCTCAAACCGTTCCGCTTCCCACGATATACTTATCTATTCACCCACGATCTAACACGATCTCCACTTCTCAGTACGTGGGTGACACATGTCATGCGAATGAGAAGGGTCAGGGGCACGTTCGTCCAATTTCTTTGGGCGAACCGTTTTTCACCGTGGCTATAAATACCCCCTCTCCCCTCCTCACTTCTTTTACTCCGCTCGACCTCTCTCCAAGCTCGAGCTTCTCAAACCCTAGCGCCGCCGCTACATCATCGTCGCCGGTGAGGAAGAGCTTCACTGCCTCGACCTCGTCACCGCCGTACTCACGCCGGCCGCGGAAATCTTCACTCCGCCGCTGCCGTAGCCGTCTTCCTCCGCCAAGTTAGGGCGTGGAAGATCTGCACAGACGAGCTTCACTTCTCCACATCCCAGTTCGTCGTGTTCTTCGTTCAGGGTAATTAAAAGTTACTTTTACTGCCCACTTTGATTCAAATGTTTACTACAAAATCTTCAAAGGTGTTTTTCTTCAAATCCTCACACACTAAACACCTCACATGTCATCTGCTCTTGATTCGTTTCTCTAAGCATCACTTTTCTTCAAGATTCCTCAATTGTGTGGATCTTCGATCTATACAACTCTGGAACCTAAGACAAAGAACGCTTGGTGAAATTCTTCAAGACTCATCTGGTCAAATTCCTCAAAATTGTTCTTATTGAAAAACCTTCTGAGAACGCATATGACCTCTCCAAATTCCTTGCAACTATACTCTATTCACAGGTACTCATGTCCGCTGCTGAATCACTAGGTTCTCATCAACTTAACTCATTTGCAGCGTTCCTTGAAGAAAAGTTGCATACTTCTTCAGAGAGTTCAATTGTTCAAATTCCTCAACTAAAGAAAATGGCTAATGAAAAGAGGCCACAGAAAGGAGGAAAGAGGCCTGAGGTCAATACTGCCTTTGAAATCCCTGAGGACATTTATGCTGGGTACTGCACACCCCCTGAGGAAGATAAAAATCTGCGCAAGGTGCGCATTCAGAGGATAGAAAGGAGATGGGCAAAAGAGTGGAGGGAGTACAGGTATGTGACTCCAAAATACATGAAGAAATTCGCTGTTACTCCTCCATGCTCAAGACCTCCATTGGCACCTGGCCAAGAGGCAGATCCCACTAGCATCAAGCGCGGTGTGGATTTTCCTGAAGAATGGGCCAAGCGCCAGGCCAAGTTGGCCAAACAGGCAAAAGATGCAGTGAGGAAATTCAACGAAGATTCCACTGCTGCTGCTGCTGAGGCCTCTGTAAGGCCGAAGAAATCCATGGCAAAGAAGCCTGCGCACAAGCCAAGTGCCTCTTCTTCAATGCCCTCACAGCCAATTTCCTCAGATAAGCCCTCACGGCCAATTCCTCAAGCCGCTCCTGCTCCTCCAAAGTCCTCAGCTGCTCCGACAAAATCCTCAGCACCTGTGCATCTTGCCACGTGCCAAAGGACTACAGGCATCTCCATTGCCTCAGGAGCTTCAGCTAGTTCCTCAGCTGCACCATATTCTTCAACATGACCCTCTCTGCTGAAGACTAAGACCACTGCAGGACGAGGCTCTCGCCCAAGTCCTCAGAAGAAGCAGGTCGCCTTCCAAGTACCGTCTGAAGATGATGAAGCTGATGATGAAGAACTTGCTAAGATCATCATAGACAGGTAAGTCAGGGCCGCTAGAGCCAAGGGCACAGAAGTGCCACTGCTTTTGGATCCAAAGCTGATCCTCGACTATATTGATCTCTGGCACAAGGACCCAAACACTCCTATGCCTGATTTCAAGTTGACACCTGGCCAAAGTCACATGCTAACCCATTTCATCAATGAAGAAAAATGGAAATATGATAAGGCCAGGCAACTCAAGAAAGCACAGTACAGGAAGGAGAAGTTTCTGAAGAACAACGTTATCTCTATGACAACTGATGAACTCGTAAAGCTCCAGTCTGAAATCAAAGTCCTCAGCGATGATTTCAACGCTTACTATGCTGATTGGAAAGGAGCCAAGGTCAGGTTCGTCAATCTGACGAAGACACTCACTTCAAGTGCTGCCCCTGTGCATATTGAAGTCACTCCGGCTGAAGCATCTGCTCAGCAAACTGAAGAACATGCCAGCACCGCTGATGACAATCAGGCTGCTGAAGATAATGTAAGTTTCAGGGCTGATGACTGCATTCCAGCCGCTGATGAAATTCCCAGGGCACCCACTTGTGGTGCGCCTGAAGAAAATGAAGAGGTCAGGGCAACTGCATCAGTTGTGCCTGAAGAAACTGCACCAAATTCCTCTGCTCCACCTGCGCCTACTCCAACTCCAATCCTTCCATCTGCATCAGATGTGAAGAAGACCAAGGCTGCAGAGCGTGCAGCGGTGAAGAAAAGGAAAGCATCAGCTTCTTCAGATTCTTCTGCTCCGAAGAGAATGAAGCCTATGACCAGCTCTTTTGCAAACCCGATTGATGTTGTTCCAATCTCAACCATGCCATCAAAGGACCTTGTTCCTTTTGATGAAGAATATGTGATCCCTGCGGATCTGATGAAGAAACTCCTTCTGCTGCTACGTCAGAGCAGATGGATGAAGAAATTGAAGTGGATGAAATCCCTTCAACCCCAGTTGTTTCCTCACCTGTGCCTCAGTTTACTCCTGAAGAGGCCGGCGTTGAAGAAATTGAAGATGAAGATGTGGACATTGGCTGTACCACACCTGTGATGAATGATGGCTTTTGGGAAAGTCAGCACCCTAATTCTCCACTCTTCACTCCACTGCGGCAAATTCCTCAATCCCCAGTCACTACAGTTCAAATGGGATCTGATGAAGCTCATGAAGACATTCCAGCCGCTAGTGCTGAAGAAACTGAAAATGAAGAATTCAAGAACCAGGCTGCCACTGAAGAGGAACCAGAAATTCCTCAGCCTGAAGAACCTGAGATTGCGATTCCTGAGGTTGTGATGCAACTCACTGACACTCCTCTGCCCAAACCAAAGGATCCATTCTCCAGGAAGCAAAAATTCAAGACTGATGCCTTCTTTGGCGAGCATGTATTCTTCACTGATTACAACCCTTATCACTCTGCTCGCATAAGGAAGAGGCGTTTTTGGACTGCCAGCCAGGCAAATTTCTATTCCTCAGTGCTGTTCGACAAAGACAAAGTCTTCGATCATGAGCACATTCCTCACGTGGACATGGAATCTCTGCCGTGCTTTGAACCAGTCCTCAGTGTTCTTCACGACGCTAGACTATTAAATTTCTGCACTGACATCTGTGATTGGAATGAAGAACTTATTCTTCAATTCTATGCAACGCTGCACATCACCGAAAATTCTGAAGATGTGAATTCATGGGTGCTGGACTGGATGTCTGAAAACACTCACTACAAGGCACCAGCTACTGAATTGCTTCGTGCCTTACCTCTCAGTCCGCCCCTTGAAGGTGCTTGTTGCATCTACAATGAACCTGAGCTAACCGATCACTACATGCAAGTGCTGATGAAGCCTTTGAAGCCAGGTCAGACCTCAAGAACAAAATTCCTTGTGAAGGAATTGTTGTATGTGCCTCGGACTGTCTATCGCATTCTGACGAAGACATTAAGTCCAATCAAGGGCCACGACTCAAATGAAGAAGAAGTCATTGGCATCATGAAGAATCTTCTTTTCAATATCATTCATGGCATTCCCATCAACTTCCATGATTTCTTCATGAGGACTCTGGCTAATGTCGCCATGTCACCATTTGAGTTGAAGCCTTATGCACCTTGGATAATGAGATTCATCAGGACAAGGTCTTCACTCAACTATAAAGCTGATACACTGAACCACTGCAGCTACTTGCCCCCAATTGAAGTCCTCAAACGGACATTTTCCTCAGCTGATGAAAAGGGCAAGGCTACTGCTGTAATTGATGAGGGCATTCGTCCATTGGATGGACAATTTCACAAGGCTGCATCCTACTCCACCAATGATGACTCTGCCACCCATGACTCTGTCGCCAACGCACCCAAGCAAAATCCTCAAGGCACAACACCCAGGGTGATGACTGACCGTGAGCTTATCCTCAGTCTTCACCAGAAGGTTAATCGCAATCATAAATGGGTCAAGCGTCAGTTTGGTTCAATTCTTCACAACATGACTGCTACCCACAATGTAGTGAAGAAAAACCACTACTACCTTCATGAAATCCTCAACCGCACCAGGGTTGTTCTGTCTCAAGTCTATAGTGAAGATGATCTGAAGACAATGGGTCTCAAGGACGATCTTGACTGGACTGCACCTCCTCCGAAGAAGTACAAGAAGGTCAAGGTTCCTTCCTTGGTGGCCAGCTCCTATTCTTCATCACGTGACACTGATGAACATGAAGATTTGGACGACATTGCGGCAGGCCCTACTCCAACAACCGACCCCAACAACGCTGACGCTCCTTCATCACCTTGATATTCTTCAAGGGCGTTAGTCCTCATTTTCGACCCTTTTGGTCATTTGATGACAAAGGGGGAGAAATTTGAGTTAGTCTTCAAGCGGGTCTATCTTAAATGGGCGTTTTTTTAAGTTGCAACTCTCGTTCTTTTGAAGACTTTGCTGGATCGAGTTGTAAACTTAAACTCTATGGTGACCTGATACTTTTGTTGTTTCTTCTGCATTCCTCGTTAATGTTATTGCACGCATGCTGAATTACATCAGTCACCATATTTCATCATGCATTTCAAATTCTTCATATATTATGTCAAATGCGTGTATGAATTACAAGATATAGGGGGAGATCTCCATGATTCAACTCTTCAAGTGTGCATTGCTTCAAAAGCAAATTCCTCACTATGCACATCTTCAGGGGGAGTTCTTCTATATCTTACAATCAAATTCCTCAATATCAGTATTTACACTTCATATGTTTATCCCCGTTGAAAACTTAACCTATATTGTCATCAATCACCAAAAAGGGGGAGATTGTTAGTGCATCTAGTGCCCCTTAGTGATTTTGGTGTATTGAAGACTTATAGGTTAAGGGACTAATGCGTTTGTGAGTGTACACAGATCTATAAGTCTATGAGGAGTTTGATAATTACAGAGAAAGTCGACCCCTAAAAATGAAGTTCTTCAACTGAAGACTTTGGATTTCTGAAGACTTTCTGAAGACTTTGAAGGAGAAGAAATTGGTGTGACCTTGAAGACTTGGTATTCATTTGAGGAATATGAAGCGTGAAGACTTTTGTTTTCGTAGTTTCATTTTCTCTTTCTTGAGTCATAGGAAACACCGTACTGTTAAAGGGGGTCGAGGAAATACTAAGGAAAAATTTCCATGTGATGCTCAACTCAAAATCCTACACCTACCAATCCCTTCGAGTGAAGCCATTGGAAATCTCATACAGTTCAGTCATATTCTTTAGTGACAGAGACGAAGTTCTTCTGGTCTTTGAGGAATTTGTTCTGACTGAGGAGTTAGGAATTCGCCAGTGTGGATTGCCTACACAGTGAGGAACATGATAGCCCTGAGGAATTTGAACCTCAAATTTCCGACCGTTGCTGTGCTATGCGCCAGCTGTCCCAAAATATCTACCCACCTAACGGTCATATCATTGAAGGGTATTTATGTCTTATCATGCTGGCTGCTCCCTAGGCTATAAATAGCCGCCCCCTACAACCACTAGCTGGTTGGCTGCTCCGAGAGAAACTGACACTTGTCATTTGAGAGCATCCCATCCTCCGAGGACTTTGAGCGAAAATCATCAAGTGAGGAAAACCCCAAACCCAAACACCTACAAACCCAAAGTGATTGAGCATCACTGAAGAGATTGATCCTGCGTGGATCCGACGCTTGTTACCTTTGAAGACTGTGCTTCTTCCAGATGGTTAGGCGTCATGGTCTAGAGCATCCAAGAGGAAATTGTGGATCTCCGAGTGACCGAGTTTGTGAAGGTTCGGAAGTCACCTGAAGACTTACCACGGGTGATTGGATGAGGTCTGTGTGACCTTAGTTCAAGGAGAATACGGTGAGGACTGTGTGTCCGGGACTGGGTGTCCTCAGGTTTAAATACCTAGCCACTCCAACCAGACGTACAACTGAGACAGCAGTTGGAACTGGTCTACCAAATCATTGTCTTCACCAAGCCAACTGGTTCTATTTCCTCAACTCTTTCATTTCCTCATTCATGTGTTGTGCAATTGTTCATATCTGTGTTTGAAGACTTTGACTGAAGACTTTCTCAATTTCCTCAGTTCAATTTCCTCAGTCTGTTTGTCTTCATCCTGTGTTATCCTGTGTTTACACTTTCTGTACTCTGTGCTTGTTTTCATTTCACCATGATGACTATGCTTGTGTTCTGCTATGCATACTTTTGAGTACTTATTCCGTTGCAAGTAGTTCTTCGCTAAGGAATTTCCTCACCCACAATTTCCTCAGTGAAGAATTTATAAAAATCGCCTATTCACCCCCCCCCCTCTAGTCGATATAACGCACTTTCAGAATACTTCATAAATTATAGATACATTGGAGACGTATCAAGCTTATGCAGCCCTTCCCTGGAGAGCACCCGCCTTAGGACAAGGTCGCCCACCTCGAGCGTCCTGGAGCGGATGCTGCGGCAGTGATACCGTCGCAGCGCCTGCTGGTATCTTGCCGCTCGAAGCGTGGCTTTGCGGCGGCGTTCCTCCCCCAGCACAAGGTCCATATCCCGCATGGCGTCCTGCTCGGTCTCATCAAACGCCAGGACCCGCGCGGAGCGATGCTTGACCTTGTGAGGGAGAACCGGTTCTGCTCCGTAGACGAGGAAGAACGGGGTCTCGCCTGTTGGCTTGGTGGCGGTGGTGCGGATGGACCACAACACAGACTGGAGCTCGTCGTGCCAGCCCCTGCCGTAGGCCTCCAGCTTCTTCTTGAAGGTCCTAGTCTTGAGGCCTCTCAGGACTTCCGCGTTGGCGCGTTCGGCTTGGCCATTGCTCCTGGAGTGTGCCAGCGAAGCGTAGCAGATCTGCGTTCCAAGGTTAGCACAATATGTCTTGAAGAGATTACTAGTGAACTGCGAGCCGTTGTCGGTGATGATGGGGTTGGGGACCTCGAACCGTCTCACGAGACCCTTGATGAACTTGACCGCCGATCCGACTAGGATGGTGTGGACAGCTTCTACCTCCGCCCATTTGGTGAACTTGTCGATGGCGATGTAGAGGTAGCGGTAGCCCCCAGGCGCTCGAGGGAACAGGCCTAGGATATCCAGCCCCCAGGCCGCGAATGGCCACGAGAGCGGGATGGTCTGGAGGCCCTGAGCTGGCTGATGGATCTGCTTGGCATGGAATTGGCAGGCCTCGCAGGACTTCATCAGCTCGGTCGCGCCGTTGAGTGTCGTACGCCAGTAGAACCCGCTGCGGAACGCCATACCGACCAGGGTTCGTGACGACGAGTGGTGCCCGCAGTCTCCATCGTGTATGTCAGCTAGCAACTCGTTCCCCTGTTCCCTGGAGATGCATCGCAAGGAAACATCATTTGGCTGCTTCCTGTATAGCTCACCGTCCTAGATGCAATATGTCGTAGCCTGTCGGGCCACGCGCTCCGCGTCCTCGTCTTTCTCCGGCAGCGTCCCTTGCGTCAGGTATTCCTTGAACTCCTTGGTCCAGCACCCCTCCTGAGGCTCGAGCGCCAGGAGTAGGCGCGCTCCCGAGGTCGGGCCGCAGGCCGGGGCTCCCGAGGGAGGTGGTTGGGGGAGTTCCTCCCGAGGCGGCGCCGGCCCTGAAAGAGGAGGTGCTGCCGAAGGCTTGAAGAGCAGCTCCTCGAAGACGCCGGGCTCTTGGGGTTGGCGCTTGGATGCCCTTTTGGCGATGTCGTCGGCCTCCTTGTTGGTGCCACGGGGCACGTGCTGCAACTCTAGGCCCAAGAACTGCTTTTCCATTTTGTGTACCTCCGCGAGGTATGCGTCCATGTGCTCGTCCCTCGGCTCGTATACCTTGTTGGAGAAGTTGACGAGGAGCTGTGAGTCGCCCCTGATGGTGAGGCGCTTCACCCCCAGGGCCACCGCAGCCTTAAGGCCAGCAATGAGGCCTTCGTACTCCGCGATGTTGTTGGAGACCTTCTCGCCCTACTGGAAGCAGAGCTACATGGCGTAGCAGAGCTTGTCCCGAGTGGGCGAGATGAGCACTGCTCCAGCCCCCGCGCCCTGGCGTGTGAACGCGCCATCGAAATACATAACCCAGCCATCTGGTGCTTCACTTCCTGGCGAGAGGGATCGGTCCTGGCCTGCTTCAAGCCCCGGGGTGTCAGACCATTCTGCCACGAAGTCGGCGAGCGCGACTCCCTTGATGACCCTGGTTGTGCTGAACTCTAGCCGGAATGCTTGCAGCTCGATGTTCCATTCGGCAACTCTTCCAGCAGCGTTGGGGCTCCTGAGTACCCTCTCCAGCGGGTAGGCCGAGACGACCTTGATTGGGTGACCTTGGAAGTAGTGGCGCAGTTTACGCGAGGCCACCAAGAGTGCGAGCAATAGCTTTTGAGGCATGGGGTACCGTGCCCTTGCATCCCGCAGTACCGTGCTGACGAAGTACACTGGGTGCTCAATGAGGGCGGGAGCTCAACGGAGCCTGTGCCTGCCGGAGGTTGGGGCGTCTCTTGAGGTGACGGGACCCCAAGAGCCTGGTCGCTCACTGGGGCCTCTGCAGGCCCGCGAACGCCGCCTTGCTGGGCCTGATCACTCGTTGGCATTGCTGCAGCCTTTGCGGTGCCCTCTAGGTACCGTATCACCCCGGCTGGAGGTGCGGCACGGTGCGGCGAACCCTTGGCCTGGCGCTCTTCCCGAACCGCCACTAGAGTTGCGCTAGCGGAGTAGGGAGTGGCGGCAAGGTAAAGCACCAGGGGCTCGAGAGGGCGAGGCGCCACCATCACCGGAGGGCTGGTCAGGTATCTCTTGAGGTCTTGAAACGCTTGGTCGGCCTTCGGGGTCCACTCGAACGGGCCCTTCTTCTTCATCAGCTTGAAGAATGGCAGGGCGCGCTCTCCCAGCTTTGAGATGAAGTGCCCCAGCGAGGTCACGTAGCCCGCAAGATTTTGCATCTCCTTGAGAGTTTGTGGTGGGCTCATGTCTTCTATCGCCTTGACCTTCTCCGGGTTAGCCTCGATCCCCCTGTGGGACACGAGGAAGCCCAGCAGCTTGCCAGAGGGGACACTGAACACGCACTTCCCTGGGTTGAGCTGCAGGTCCACCTGGCGCAGGCTCGCGAAGGTCTCCTCCAGGTCCTGAATCAAAGTTCTCGCCTCCCGAGATTTTACCACGATGTCGTTGACATAGGCTTCAGTGTTTCTCCCGAGCTGCTGACCCAGGGCAATGTGCATCAGCCGTTGGAAGGTCGCACCTGCGTTGCGCAGCCCGAACGGCATGCAAGTGTAGCAGTACACCCCACACGGGGTCAGGAAGGCCGTCTTCTCCACATCCTCTACTGCCATCTTGATCTGGTGATAGCTTGAGAACGCATCCAAGAAGCACAACAGGTTGCACTCGGCGGTGGAGTCGACAATCTGGTCGATGCGCGGAAGCGGGAATGGGTCTTGGGGACATGCCTTGTTGAGGTTGGTGAAGTCGACACACATGTGCTCCTTCCCGCCTTTCTTCGGTACGACGACGGGGTTCGCCAGCCACTCAGGGTATCGAACCTCGCGAATGACACCTGCTGCCTCCAGCTTGCGGGTTTCCTTGATGATGAAGGACTGCTTCTCCGTGGACTGTCGCCGCGCCTTCTGCTTCATAGGGCGCACATTAGGGCACATCCTCAAGTGAAGCTCGATCACCCCCTCGGGACCCCTACTAGCTGCTTGGGTTCCCATGCAAATACATCCTTGTTCGCACGCAGGAACCTCACCAATGCCTCCTCTTGATCCGGGTCGAGGCTGGCACCTATGGTGAAGGTGGCTCCTGAGGACCCATCTTCCTCGACCGGCACCTGCTTAGTTTCGGCCCGATCTTGAGTGAACAACTGCTTCTTCTTTGTTGGCGCGGCCTCCTTAGCTCCAGGGGTGGCCTCGTCGGCCGGTCGCGCCGCCGCGGCGGTTTTGGGGGCGAGCTTGAGCGCCGCCAGAGCCTCCTTGGTGTCTCCAACTACGGTGAGGACGTCCTTGCTCCCGAACATCTTCATGAGGTTGTAGGCCGGATGGGTCGCCGCCATAAACTGAGCCAGAGTCGGGTACCCGAGGATGGCGTTGTATGGGAGGCCAATGCGGGCGATGTCGAAGTCGATCAGCTCAGTGCGGTAGTTGTCGCGAGTGCCGAAGGTCACAGGAAGGCGGATCTGCCCTAGGGCGCTGGCGGAGCCGTCGCCGACCCCGGAGAAGGGCTTGCTGGGCCGGAGCCGCTCGAGTGGTACGTGAAGAAGGCTAAAAGCCTCCACGGAGAGCACGTTGAGGCCGGCGCCACCGTCGATGAGGGTCTTGGTAACAGCTACGTTGCAGATGGTGGGCGTGCAAAGCATTGGGAGCACGCCCGAGCCGACGGTGGTGACAGGGTGATCCCCCGAGTCGAAGGTGATGTCGGCCTTGGGCGCCGCCCAACCCGGGGAGCTCCTTGCTGCACGGAAGCGGCATCGATCTGGCAAAAGAACTGCTTGGTGTGACGGTCCGAGGGTGGTGCTTGCGAGCTGCCGAGGAGGGTTGCGAAAGCGAGGGGCGCCGGTGTCGCGAAGCGCGCGACGAAGAGGCAGTGCAGCTCCTCCCATGATGCCACTGAGGATCCTTGTAGGGTGAGCAGCCAGGCGCGTGGTACACCAGCGAGGGCCATGGGAAGCCAGTTGGCCATGACCTTGTCATTGCCCCCAGCCTTCAGGACGACCTCTTCATATGCCAGCAGGAAGGCCAACGGGTCCGCCGCGTCGTCGTAACGCAGCGGCATCTCCGCCTTGAACTTGGGCGGCCATTGTACCCATCGCAAGGCGGGGGCAAAGACTCTGACCCCCTGGCACCGTCGTGGGCGTCCGTCATCCCAGCCGGAGGAGCAACGGCGGCCATGGGGACAAGGCACGGAGGTTGTGGAGCGTGGATTGACGGAAGGAAAGCTTCAGCGCACCCCTACCTGGCGCGCCAAATGTCGGATTTCGGGTTCCGGCAAAACCCTTAAGGTTCGAACACTGGGTGCGCACGAAGAACTCTCCCTTTCCTAGCTCACTCACTCACCACAATCTCAAGGCTCAGCACGTCGAACTCGAAGAACAAGGGACACAGGGTTTATACTGGTTCGGGCCACCGATGTGGTGTAATACCCTACTCCAGCGTGGTGCGGTGGATTGCCTCGTAGGCTGAGGATGAACAAGTACAAGGGAAGAACAGCCTCCTAAGGAGAGGTGTTCTTGAGCTTGTGTGGTTGATGGTGATCTGAATCCTCCGTCCCTTACTAAGGTGGTGGCTAGTCCTATTTATAGAGGCCCGGGTCCTCCCGCCAAATGTTAGGCGGGAAGGGATCCCACAACGGCCAATTTGAAGGGGGACAGCTAGTACAAGTTATCCTGACAAAAGGTGGTCTTCGCCTGCTAAAGGCTCTGGTGGTGACGCCGTCGTGGGCTCCGCGATGACCTCCGTTCTGCCGTCCTGCTGGTCTTGGTCTCGTTGCACCGATATGGAAACCTTTGCCTGATGACTGGGGACTCCTCGCCTGCGCTTGCCCCTTTAGCACCAAAGAGGCAACGGGTACTCTGCGCCCGCTGGTGCCCGCCTGGCGCCCGTCTGGCCTTGGTCGTCACGGCTCACATCATGGGAACCTCACGAGGTGCCCCTCGCCTTGATCTCTCTGCCCCTCACGAGCCAGCCTAGTGAGGCCGCCCCTGAGGAGGTCTTGTGTCGTCCGCCTCGCGAGGCTTGGCCCCTCGCGAGGGTCTTGAGTGTTTGCTGGTGAAGATGGGCCATACCAGGCCGCTGGTGGAGCCATGCCATGGGCCGCAGGCAGGCAAGTCTGGGGACCCCCGTTCCCAGAACGCTGACACATCTGCTCTTCCAAGGGGAAAGGGCCCGTCTGCGATATCAGGGAGGGCACCCTACAGTCGTGCTCTTCCAAGGGGAAGGAGCCCATCTGCGACAACATGGAGCGCATCCAGGGTCCGTGCTCTTCCCACGGGAATGAGCCCATCCGTGACAAGTGAGGAAACCCATGATTTGTTTTGTCGTGCCTCTTCACAGGGGGAAACCCATGATTTGTTTTGTCGAGTCCCTTTTGTAGTGTAGTGAGAATATGTCCAGTTTTAATTGCTATATCTGGTTGTTTGCAGTATTCCTTGTTTATTTCAGTTGTTCACAATGTGATGCTCTATATGTGCAATTATTTACTATGCAGTACATTTCATCAATCCAGTTTTAAACATACCGATAGGAATGCATATATTTGCTTGCTGTTAAGCCTGTTATAGCTAGCATATGCCTCTTTTAAAGTTTTTTGATTGTTCGGTTATTTGTAGTTAGCATATGTTCAGTTTCAAATCTATCTTTGGCTGTTTGTAGTATGCCTTGTTTATTCCAGTTATTCACAACGCGATGTTCTATATGTGCAAGTATGAACTGTGCAGTTCAATTTCATCAGTACCAGTTTCAACAATACCACTATGAATGACTACATTTGGTTGCTGCATCTTGTAGTTAACACGCCTTTCCATTTTTATTTAACCATAACCAGTGTACTTAGACCGGCACAATACCAGTTTGAATGACCGTGTTTGCTTGTTGTTAAATGTTTGGCCTGTTGCAGTTAGCACACCTTTCCACTTGTTTTGCTTTACTAGCGTGCTTAAACCTGCACACTGAAGCTATCTTTTGGAGATTATTTTGTCTGCCATGTGTAATTTTGGTTGATGTTTAGCCTGTTGTGCTTAACATGCTTCTTGATGTACCTACACAGGACAATTTTGGGAACGACTGTTGTTTTCCATCGAGGTTAGTTTCATCCCATGGCTTATATCTTCTCACTGTTCAGGATATCGGTAGCTAGTACCATATAGGCCGGCGGCTGATAAGGCATTAATCGGTGAATCGGACTTTTAACTGAATATATCTGCAACCCATTTTTCCTTAGGTTAACTAGGGCCATATGTAATATATCTGAGGCTACATAGCAACATGCACTGTACTTAATGTCTAAATATGCAATCCTAGGCTAGATAGCAACAAAGAAGAGTTTTACATTAATGTTCTAATGATGTCTAGATATACGCAGAAGAGCAGCAGCAGCAACAGCAACAACACAACCCTGTTTGGATACTCAACTTAGCTAGAGGTTAGAGTTAGTTTCTAGCTCATTACTAACCCTGAACTAACTCCATCCAAAGAGTTGTTTGGATGGCAAGGTTAGATTGACAATAAATGCACTAGGAGAACTAGCACCAATTAGCACCTCTTGGGTTGGATACTAGTTTTTTTGGGTGGGTTATAGATGCAACTAGCTCAAACTAGCCCTCATGTTTAGATATACTTTAGGGCTATTTGAGCCCGAACTAGCTCAAACTAACTGTAACCCGTGGATACAACAGCAGATAATTTGTAAGAATGAACTAAACTCCTTCCGGCCCATAATATAAGATGTTAATTCATCTAATATGTGAGTATATTGGATGTTATAAGATACTCCCTCCGTTCCTAAATATTTGTCTTTTTAGATATTTCAAATGGACTACCACATACGGATGTATATAGACATATTATAAAAGAGTGTTGTACTACATCATTGTGCAATTGCTATTTAGCTTCTAATATTAACTTGGTGCTTTTAGGTACATATGTCATTGGTAAAGATCCGCGTTTCGACCCTTTCTGCGTATGGGGCAGTGAGATATCGATGAACCAGCATCAAGTGAGGAAGCTGATAAAGATTGTTTGTAAAATGGGTCCAAAGATGGCAATTAAACTATTTGTTTACACTTCATCCAAGACAACAACGAACTGCAGGATGGTAAGTAAGAACTCTGCAGCCTTCTTTTTACTGCCCATAATGAGTTGTGTTAGATGACAATGTCTGAATCTTTTTCCTTTGCAGTGGTTGCCAAAGCAGTTTACTCAAGATTACCTCTCAAACTACATGATTGGTGGGCATCCAAAGGTTAAAGTATTTCTACCAGAACACGGTGATTATCTATATGTTTTCATGAAGAACGTGAAGGATGGGCGGTCGGCCATCATAAGGGGTTGGACTAGAGTCGTGCGTGCCTTCTGCATGGAGGAGGGCACAATATGGGCATTCCGCTTCACCTTGTTCAGCAACCAGAATATATTTCGCCTCTTTCTTTACCGTCTTTAATAGTACAAGTATACAACTGTGGTTCATCATTCTTTATTTGGTTCTTATGTAATTCTTGAACATATGTACCTATGAATCGAATAATGCATTGGTTGTTTGAACCTGATGGATATGAATAAAGCTGTAGCATACATTCAAATTCAAATCCAAATCCGGTACAATTTGGAAAAGCAACAATTAAATTACGGTGAAATTACGCTCTCCAAGTTGTTACGGCACACACGGTTGGTAAAACACAAACGTTTGTGATATGCACCATAATTGGAGACGGTTCACAGAGAGGAAACGTGTGCAAGCATGCACACAGTTGCCGTTTGCAAAGCGTGTGCGATGTCAGACAATATCACAAACGGTGCGGGAAAACTAAACGTTTGTGTTAGTTGCCTTATCGTAAACGATTCGCAACCATGAACTGTTTCTCATGAAGTATGCATCATAAACGTTGCACCACAGAACAGTGTGTGCGATAGTTGTCGTGTATGACGATGTTACGACGGTCTGAAGTTTCGTAATCCTGTCCGACACTTGTATGATGATTAGCTAATCTTCTTAACGGTGAACCGTTTGTGATGGGCCGCGCATCATACACGTTCTATAATAGTGAACCATTTGTGATGGGCCGGGCATCGTAAACGTAGCACCACAAAATACCGACTGCGATGGCAATGCGAGCAGAAACGAGTAGGAGTACTGTAGGGGCCCAATCCCCGACGGTTTCTGGGTCGTGTGGGAAGGACCCCCCCTATCGCCCACACTCACTTGGCGACGGTTCCAAATGCCGTCGCGGAAAGGGGTTTTAAACCGTTTGTTTAGGACCGACGTGCACCAGTGATATAATCTTGATATCCTCATCTTGGTATCATCATATCATCTCTTGTGTCACAAGATTGTTCCCGCATATACACAATTGCTATCTTGGTTTGTGCATTTCACATAAGTGGCCATATAAAAAAAGCTTTTAAGAAAAAGAGAAAAACAAAGAGCTTGTAAGCAATAGCCATAGCAAAGCCACATTGCATATCATACTACCATATTGATCATCTTGGATCATCGTGTGCGAAACACTGGAAGATCATACATATATAGCATACTTGGGATAGAAACTTGATACATTTTGCATCTCATAGGTTGTGCACAAGTGTCGTATCCGCCTATTGCGCAATCGTGCTAAGATCTCTCTAGAGTTGTGCAACACGAGCGTTTTCCATGGATCCCACATTTGGAGCTCATTCCTTGGTTGCACGACCCCATTTATCTATCCGTGTGTGTTTTTCCGTGTGCCATTCTTTGCTATTGGTCTACTTGCTTTCACTACAAAAAAAAGACACATCTGTGACATTTTGGGCCGAACGAAAAAAAATTCTATCATACTTCTGACACTTTTATGACGATAATTGTGACAAAACCTGGTATCATCATAGATGTGGTGGGCTCCTACTTCTAAGACAAAAAAATCATGACAGAAAATGGGCCTTTTATCCTGGGAGGGCCAGAGACGCAGCTGCATGACATTCTTTGGGCCGTCCATGACGGGAAAAATCGTGGTAGAAGCGAGATGGAGGAAAATTTCGGGGAGTTCCCGGTTACGGTGGGTGGTCGGGGGCCGAGCGATGCGCGTTTCTCTCGTACACGTACGTGCGTGTGTGCGAGGCATTGGGCTCTAACTGAACCCGAGCGAGGCGTTGGGCTATAACTGAACCTGAGCGATTGCACTGCAGGCTACGCGTTACTGAACCCGAGCGATCGATCGATGGCTGTTAACTGAACCCGATCGAGCGATTCCTTCACTACTGCTGCTAACTGAAGCCGATCGATGCTGCCTCTGGATGAACAGTGAGCGTTGTTGGGGGGAGGGGTGTTGGATGAACAGTTCCCGGTGGGGGTGGATGAACAGGACCCCGTGGTGTTGCCTCTGGATGAACAGGACCCCGATCGATCGAGCCGGTTGGGGCTGGATGAACAGGACCCCGTGGAGGGCTGGATGAACAGGACCACCCCGTGGAGGGCTGGATGAACAGTAGATGGTGGAGGGCTGGATGAACAGTAGCCCGTGGAGGGGTGGTTGAACAGGAGCCCGTGGAGAGGGCTGGTTGAACAGTAGCCGGTGGAGTAGCGTGCGGTGGAGGCTGGATGAACAGGAGCCCGTGGATGAACAGTCGCAGGTGGAGGCTGGAGGAGGTCGACGGTGGATGAACAGTAGCCCGTGGAGGCTGGAGGGGGTCGACGGTGGAGATGAACAGTATCCCGTGGAGTCTCGTTTTGCTGTACGCCACACCCCTCCCGATGAACAGGACCCCCATTTTGACCGTAGCGCTCCAACACAAGTCCGTTTCCTCCGTTTTGCGGTACGCCACACCCCTCCCGATCAACAGGACCCCTGTTTCGACCGTAGGAGGTCCGTTTCCTCCGTTTTGCGGTACGCCAGACCCCTCCTGATGAACAGGATCCCGTTTCAAACGTGGCCGGTCGAACACAAGGCTGTTTCCTCCGTTCTGCGATACGCCAGGCCTCGTTTCCATCAGCTGTTCCATCCAAGCCGGTTGGCTCCCACGCGTTCCGTTGCCTCCCGATGAACACGACGCATTCCGTTGCCTCCCCATGAACACGACGACGATGCTGTTTTTTTTGCGGGCGACGACGACACTATTTCTCCGTTCCGACCCGGCCATGTACACGAGCCCTGGCCATACGTATGCGCGAGTAGGCGTTCGAGACCCCGCCCGTATGTACATACGTGGCCGTATTTTCTTTCTTGCACACTGGCCGCTGTACGTACGTGTACATGCTACGTGCGCGCCTCTACATCGACCAGTATGTACGTACACGTTCGCGACCAAAATGACAACGCTACGTGCGCTTCGACCAGGTGGATCCCGACTGTCAGGCACTTCCTTGCGTGCGAAGATATAGCCGGTGGGTCCCAGTAGTCAGGGGTGAATCGTTTTGTTTGCTCGGACGCACTTCCTTGCGTGCGAAGATGTAGCTGGTGGGTCCCAGCAGTCAGGGGGGCGAATCGTTTTTTTTTTGCCCAGACGCACTTCCTTGCGTGCAAAGATGTAGCTGGTGGGTCCCAGCAGTCAGGGGGGAAACGTTTTTTTATGAAATACGATGGCCCGTCCGGTGGGTCCCTGCTGTCAGGTGCAGGAATAATTATTTTGCGCGTAATAAGGAGGCACTTCCTTGCGGCCGCCGTGGACCCAGCTGTCAGCCTCTCCACGTACAGTAATCTTCCGATGGAAGTCGATCCTTGACCACGTTGACCACGCCGCGCCGAGAGCACCAGGGCAGTGGACGATGGCGAGGCCTAGGAAGGGGACGACGCGGAGCCGGGGAAGACGCGGCAGTGGAAGCCCGCGCGAAGAGGAGTACGAGGGTCCACTGGTTCGGCTGCGGTGTGAGGCTGCCGTCGCCACAGGGCCTGGCCAGCGGTGGGAATAGTAGGGGCGGTGAGGCCTCCACGGCAGCACAGCCGGCCACGGGAGGCAGGAGCATGCGGCACGACCGGCGCTGCTTTGGGCGGCTGGAGCAAGAAGACCAGAGGTTGAAGAAGCACTACGGCCGTTGGATGGACATCGTACGATCACTGGAGCTAGAATCATTCATATTGACTAAGTTGACAAAGCACTCCGTCCCCGTCAACTTAGTAGGCCCACAAGTCAGCCTCCCACCAAGGTGGGTCCCAACTAGCAGGGGGAGTATTTATTTTTTTGTGCGTAATAAGGAGGCACTTCCGGTGGGTCCGAGCAGACAGCGGGGGAACGTTTTTTCGCGAAATACGGTGGCCCATCTAGTGGGTCCCTGCAGTCAGGGGGGAAACGTTTTTTCACAAAATACGGTGGCCCGTCCGGTGGGTCCCTGTTGTAAGGTGGAGGAATAATTATTTTCCGCGTAATAAGGAGGCACTTCCTTGCGGCTGCCGTGGACCCAGCTGTCAGCCTCTCCATGTACAGTACTCTTCCGATGGAAGTCGTTCCTTGAGCACGTTGACCACGCTGCGCCGAGAGCACCAGGGCGGTGGACGGCGGCGAGGCCTAGGAAGGGGACGACGCGGAGCCGGGGAAGACGCGGCAGTGGATGCCCACGCGGAGAGTAGTACGAGGGTTCACTGGTTCGGCTGCGGTGTGAGGCTGCCGTCGCCGCAGAATAACAGGGGGTGTGGGTGAGTAGAGGATGCCCTGGCTAGCGGTGGGAGTAGTAGGGGGCGGTGAGGCCTGCGCGGCAGCACAGCCGGCCACGAGAGGCGGGACCAGGCGGTCCCGCCGGCGCTGGATTTGGCGGCTGGAGCAAGAAGATCAGAGATTGAAGAAACACGACGGCCGTTGGATTGACATCCAACGGTTATGTCTGCTAGAATCGTTTGTTGACGTATATAATAACTAAAAAAATCTTGCATACACGTCAACTTAATAGGCCCACAAGTCAGACCATTCCCTCTTTTTTTAATAATTTATATATAGCTCATTGCGACTTCTTATGCAATTTATTGCAGTCCGTTTTTTCTTGGTTGGCCAGGGCCAATTTCGCGTATTTCTGTGGGTTCCAAACTATTTTTAATACCGAAATGTCGAGCCAGATTTAAAGTACTTTGAAGATATATTTAAATTAGGTTAATGCCGAGTGAAATAGGAATCGGAAAATGTGAAAAAACTTGGAAATTATAAAGTAATTGCCAATTTGTCATCTGTTTTTATATTTACAACCCGTTTCATATTACTTTCAAGATTTGCAGGCGTCTTGAAAGAGTTGCAGCCCATCAGGGCGTAGAAAAATAAGTAGGCCCGGATTGGGTATTCTTCAGAAAAAATAAACTGGGCTTATTTTCACAAAGAAAAAAATAGCTGGGCTGGTGACATGGTGAACATAAAATATAAACCTGGGCTCGATAGGCCACAGCCCAGTTCAAACCCTGCTTCGTCTCAACAATAACAAAAAAATACTACTCGAGCAGCTACGTCCCAGGTGTTAGCCGATCTTGTGCTGTTCTCTTGTCTATTGACTATATACGCTCACAATGTCGTGGGTCCCAGATGTCAGGAAAACACTAGGAGGAAGCATTTTATTTTTCCATACGCTGACATGGTGGGCCCCTACTATCATCCTCTCCACGTACTTCTGCCGATTCCTGTTGTTTGTTGACCATGTTGACAATGCGAGAGGGCGGCGCCGCGGCGAGCGCACCAAAGCGCGCGGAGGACGACGGCGAGGCCTCGGACGTCGGCGTTAACGATTTAGGAGACGGTGGGGCGGCGATGCGTGCGCTAAGGCGCAGCCAGCCGTGGGAGGCGGAAGCAGGCGGCCCCGCCGGCGCTGGTTTTGTTTTGGCAGCTGGAGGAAGACAGGACTGAAGAAACACGATAGACTGTAAAAGCAGCAGGAGTACTTAACAACCTTAACTGAAACCAGCAGGGGCACTTAACAACCACAGTTGAAAGCAGTATGAGTACTTATACAGGTTCAACCGTAATAAGCACGCCTCGAACAGTGCTACTTTGCCTACAGTTAACCAAGGGTGAGGCCGCCAAGCCCCAGGACAAGGCCCAGGCGCCACCCGGCGCATCCACAACCTTCTGAAAGCGGCTTCATCTCGCAATGTGGTTAATAAACAGGATATTCGATTTAGAGCCATGGAAAAGCAGGAACATAATCTTCTGTCCTATTCTCCAAGATGGACGGGCCTTCATTATTTGAGACCACCCATGAATAAGTATCTTTTCACCTCCAAGGGGAATGGAGTAGGTCGACATAAACATCATGTTGTGACCAAGCGCAAGTCTGACCCGACCATGGTCAGGCATCTGTATAGGAACAATAGAACTGGGCAGTTTCTGTTTCAAGAAGATCACAGCTGTAAAAATGTGTATAAGCAATAGTTTATGAACAACATATATAACAGAAAACAGCTCGTACCATAAGTTTCTTGACACAGTTGGACCTGTTCAACGAGTGCAACAGTGGCACACATATCCCACATGGACTTCCACCATTGAAACGCCCCACAAGGACCTCAAGACGATCAATAAAGTGTAGGAACTTGTGGATGTCGTCCCAGTCAACTTCAGTGCCATCAGTAACAGCCGAGTTGTTACAGAATAACAAACGAGCAGCCTGCTTAACTCTGAAAAAACCTACATGTGCCACCAATTATAAGAAAATATTAGTTAGAAGTAGCATCTTCGTGAGAGATTCGTTGCTACTTCTAAAGTTAAATTGTGATTAGTTAGACAGCATAGGTGGATTAAGAAGTAATCGTGGCAACAAGCAAGAACCAGATACAAAACTAACATGGATGAACAATTGGAACGACGTCGGGGTGGAAGATCGCAGTGAAGATGAGACCAGGTTCTGCTATTTCCATCAACATTCGTGCGCCAACTTTCAGTCTGTAACACTTGAGAAAGTTTATCCAAGTTCAGCCTAAAAAAAGCAGCGATCTTCTTGGTTCATGAACCCAACTCGGAACTTATATCCATGGCTTGTCTTCACTGTGACCATTTAACTGGTGTATTCAATTATGGCAAGGTCGGGCATCTTGAGTACATGTGTTCTGGCAGAGCAAATAATGCACTGTAGGAAAAATAATATGAGAACACAATGTATTCCCTATCCAAATCTAGTAATAACTTCCTCCTTCACGTCAGTGTTGACCATCGTACTGGTAGTACCTTTTATCCAAATATAGCAATCCAAATTTCCAAATTAGTCGACAGCATGTTCAAAAAAACCCCGCCCTCCCGGATAGAAAAGAGGATTCTAGGAACATACTGTGCGCGTTTAAAAATCCTGTGTTAGGATGAGAAGGAACAAGTGTGGCGTCTCGCCGAGGGCGCAGAAACCTTTAGGGTCCTCGCACTTTGGGCACTGCAAATGAAACACACTAGATTCAGTAGGAAGAAAAATGCATCAACGGCAGCGGCTGCCATCCTAGGATTACCCGCGACCAAGGGACTTGGATTTATCGGGGATGGATGAAGAATTCATACCTGGTTCTCCATGAGAAAACCCTATGCAATCGCCGAGAGGGGGTTTTCTCTGAACAAGCCGACGAGGGAGAAGGGGATTCAGGCCTAGTGAAATATTGTCGCTTCGTCCATCCAGCTTACTGCTAAAGCTGGAAAGGGGGGGCTTTGTGATTTGACGGCTCATTGGGCATTACTGCGGCGCTACGACCGGGGTGTGTCTACCATGCAGTTGTGCACTCCAATTTGTGCATATGGCACGTGGACCCCATTGCCGGATGCCCCACATATCAGCGAAAGGAAGTAGAAAGACAGGAGTAACTAGTTACACATAAATATATTTTTGACAGAGAGATACTCCCTCTGTAAAGGAATATACAAATCTTTTATATCACAACTTTATACATAAGAAAAATCAAGGGGAATATATATAACATATATAATTATAAAAAACAGACTTGTTTTTAACACAATATAGACGAGTTGGTGATGATGGTGTGCCTGCCATCCTGCAATATAGGCCGTCCGATTTATATTTGACGGATAGGAAGGAAACTATGGCAATTTTGCAAAAAGGTACCCACACACCTCTCCACATTTACAAATAAGGCCTTCCCTCGTTCATCCTTTTCTCTCACAAGATAAAATACTCATACAAATGCATCTTGATGTCACGTGCAACGCACGGGCATTATGGGGGTTCAACTGAGAATATAATACTCAGACAGGCTCACGGTTCTGGACTTTGGGCCGCAGGCCCACCCTGCATGTTTGGGGGCCATGTGTTCTACCTCAGCGCTTTTCATATTGCAAGCGATAGGTACGGCGCTGGTTTTAGATGCTGTCGCAAGGCGAATACACAAAATTGAATAAAGCACGGCAGCTGTTGGAATGAAATCGAACGACAGTTCCTAACCAGCAATGAGAGTTGCAATTCTATCAACGATATACCATGTGATAAATAATACTGTCGTATTACTTATACACACAGGACACTTGTTTCATCATGCCAGATTATTATATCAAAATCTCTCGGAGGATAGATCAGTTTGGCAGTTGCGTGCTGCTACTGAAGAATTTCAAAGTTGATTTGGACCAGCTCTCCTTACCGAGGAAGTTCGATTTTGAGATCATCCCCTACCGCAAGATATGATTTAGATTTGAACCTTGACCATCCTTTAGCATCAATCATCATGCCACCATCCTTTGTACTTACGGTATATTGAGCAGGTTCATTCACACCAAGGCTGCGCATGGTAAGAGAAACTTGGCCGCTGTCGCCCGGATTGTTGAACGACTCCCTCGTTGCTCTAGGAATTCTCTGTTTGCAAACAAAAAGACATACCCAAACAGTTAGATCAACACAGTGAATCATGCGAAACAACATGAAAAGAAAAAAGAACGAAACACTTGGGCGGCCAATGCTTACCAAGAAGGTGGACATGTCAGTTTTTGTAAGGACTTTGGTATATGAAGTGCGAACTGCAGCCCAGTCTGTTGCCGGTGCAACTGCTCGTTCGGCTGCCGTTGCACGGGCCGGAGCAGATGCAAGTGCAAGTGTTGGTGCAGGTGCCGAAGCCGCCGCTGTTGCTGGAGATGGTGCTCCTTGTAGAGCTGGTGCCGGTGTCGGAGCAGGTGCCGGTGTCGATGCCCGATCCTCCGGTAGATCAGCCTGATCCGCTGACGCGGTCGGTGCCCACTCCTCAGCTGGATCAGACTGAGCTACTGCCGCTGTCAGTGCTAGAGCAACTGCCGGTGCTCGATCCGTTGCTGAAGGTGGTACCGATGTGCGAGACAGCGGCGATCGTTTCTGGTCTGCTATGATCAGCTTTCTAACTTGACTAGGCTTCGTGACCGTGATCTAGTTTTTTTCTTCATTTCTTTTAAACGCGAGAAGGACTAATTGTGGCGTTTTTGTCAAACCAAATTGCAATTCAACATAGGGATTCAGCTTTTACTCAGACAACAGACTGATCCAATTTTTTCCAGTAATATAAGTGATGGACAGTGCCTTTGTTACTCACACAACATAAGAAGTGAAACCTGCAAAATAGCCATCGTAGAGCAAACCAAACGGTTTATTCTGTGATGAATGTCACATGGCAAAACCTGCATCGTAAAATTGCAGGAAAAGAAAGAAAATATGACATTAAATCAATAAGATTTATTTGATGTGACACGAGTGAATCCTTACCAGGAAATCACTATGTTGAAGTACTAAACAGAAGATTGATCGTCCAACTACGGGTGGCATGCAGGGGCCCCGCCTACTCCCACAAGTAGGACAGTCCAAAGGTCATGACAAATCGTATGGACCGAACATCCATGGGACTGGAAATCCTGATGGGTGCGATAAACCCGGCAATGCATACAGATATTGGAGTGTAACCATAAATGATAAACCGTCATCACAAAAAAGATGATCTTGATACTTCAAAGTATACAGACTGAATTGAGTGGACGGACATTAACATAGACCGTTCTCAGGACCGACCACACACCAAAAGCGGCAGTACTAATAAACAATGCGGCTATATCTCCCACGTGTCGAGGCACGACTTAGAGGCATAACCGCAATGTGGTTTTATCGCAAGAAGGGTCATCTTCACACAATCCCATGTAATGAACAAGAATGGGATAAAGAGTTGGCTTACAATCGCCACTTCACACAATACATGAATAAATCATACATCAATCAGAGTACACACATAGGTCCGACTACGGAACCAAAAGAAAAAAGACAACCCAACTGCTAGATCCCCAATCGTCCCAACTGGGCTCCACTACTGATCAACAGGAAACGAAACAACCCAATGAACAAGAGCTTCATCGAGCTCCCACTTGAGCTCGGTTGCGTCACCTGCACTGGTATCATCGGCACCTGCAACTGTTTTGGAAGTATCTGTGAGTCACGAGGACTCAGCAATCTCACACCCGCGAGATCAAGACTATTTAAGCTTATAGGAAAGGATGGGGTAATGAGGTGGAGCTGCAGCAAGCACTAGCATATATGGTGGCTAACATACGCAAATAAGAGCGAGAAGAGGAGCAACGGAACGGTCGTCAACTAGTAATGATCAAGAAGTGATCATGAACTCCTACTTACGTCAAACATAACCCAAAAGCCGTGTTCACTTCCCGGACTCTGCCGAAAAGAGACCATCACGGCTACACACGCGGTTGATGCGTTTTAATTAAGTCGAGTGTCAGGTTCTCTACAACCGGATATTAACAAATTTCCATCTGTCACATAACCGCGGGCACGGCTTTCGAAAGATAATACCCTGCAGGGGTGTCCCAACTTAGCCCATTATAAGCTCTCACGATCAACGAAGGATATTCCTTCTCCCGGGAAGACCCGATCAGTCTCGGAATCCCGGTTACAAGACATTTCGACGATGGTAAAACAAAACCAGCAAAGCCGCCCGATGTGCCGACAATCCCGATAGGAGCTGCACATATCTCGTTCTCAGGGCAACACCGGATGAGACATCCTACGAGTAAAACCAGACCTCGAGTTTCCACGAGGGGGCCCCGCAGTCTACTCGGTTCAGACCAGCACTTAGAGAAGCACTGGCCGGGGGGGTTAAAATAAAGATGACCCTCGGGATGCGCGACTCCCAAGGGAAAAGGCTAGGTGAGGCAAATGTAAAACCAAGGTTGGGCCTTGCTGGAAGAGTTTTATTCAAAGCGAACTGTCAAGGGGGTCCCATAAATCACCCAACCGCGATAGGAACGCAAAATCAAGGAACATAACACCGGTATGACGGAAACTAGGGCGGCAAGAGTGGAACAAAACACCAGGCATAAGGCCGAGCCTTCCACCCTTTACCAAATATATAGATGTATAAATAATATAAGAGATATAGTGATATCCCAACATAAACATAATCCAACATGGAGCAATCTTCATCTTCACCTGCAGCTAGCAACGCTATAAGAGGGGCTGAGCAAAGCGGTAACATAGCCAAACAAGGTTTGCTAGGAAGGGTGACAAAGATTAGAGGTTCATGGCAGTTTGGGAGGCTTGAAGAGCAAGTGAATAGGTAGCGCAGTATAGCAATAGAGTGAACAACTAACAAGCAAAGATAGAAGTGATTTCGAGGGTATGGTCATCTTGCCTGAAATCCCGCTGGAAAGAAGAACGAGTCCATGAAGAAAACAAACGGACGTAGTCGAACGAATCCTCACAACTCCGGAACAAAACCGAAGCTAACGAGGGAAGCAACCCGGAAAGAAACAAACAACATAGTAAACACACAATCATAAACATGGCATGATGCACAGTCAAGTATGATGCATGTCCGGTTTAAATGAGGCATGGCATGGAAAAATGCAACAAACAATACTACAAATTAAGTGGAGCTCAATATGCAACGAGTTGCATATTAACGAAACACCACATTCAATTATTTAGTTCTCTCACGTTTATGTACCCAAAAATATTAAATGTTGATTAACATGGCAAGAGGTGAAGCATAAGTAAGACTATCTATCTAGGCAAGTTTAAATGAGGCCGGAACAACAAACAACAAGGCCGGAACAACAAACAACATTTCCGGAAAATCCCCATATGTCATTTAGCAGTTTAAAGCAAACAACAATTTTAACCATTTAAATGTTGTTATCATGATGCGGATGACAATGCAAGTTTTAAGCAACTTTATGAAAATGTTGACATGAGCATGTTATGAAGCATTTGTCGCCGTGGTGGAAGAAAAAGGGTGCCACGGCGGTGAAACGGAAATGGTGCCACGGCAACATATCGGTTCCGATAGCTCACGGAGATACCGGTGCAAAAGAAGTGGGCGTGAGCGTGTCATGCAAGGATGGTGGGGTGCTCCCAGATTCCGGGTTCCCACGGTACGGCGGCATGGCAATCGAGGAACGTGCAAAGACCTCTCTCGGAAACGGTGCAAACACGAGCATCTCTTACAACACACACGCATTCGTTCACGGGCGTCGTCTCGGGGTTATACCTTTGAAGCGTGCGTTTCGGAACGGATCAAGTTCGGTACGATGTAGAGGAAGTAGTCGTTCACGGGTCGTCGTGGGAAGTAGTTGTACACGTTTCGTAGATGAACTTGGCGTAACCGTGCGGTAGTCGAACTTGGCGACGGTAGTGGTACACGTTGTCTTGTCGAATCCGAGCGACGGTAGTCGTACACGACATGTTGTGGAAGTAGTGGTACACGTATCATAGAGGAACTTGACAAAATCCAGTCCCCGGGGTCGTCGCGGTACTTGTAGCTCGTGTAACTCCACCGTTCGTTGCGTAATCGTACATGGGTCTCGGGTCTTGGTCCTTCTTCTTCTGCTTGCTTCCGCCGGACTTGGCATGCTTGGACGATGGCAGTGGAGCCTGCAGCTCTAGGTCGAGGGAGGGGTTGCGACGTTGATTAGTGAACAAATACTGTGGATAACTTGCGGGCGTCCCCGGTGTAGGAAGAAGTCAGCAATGCCCTGCAGGAAGCCATGCCTTGCCTGCGGCGGCGAGGTCGAAAGAAGGCACGATCTGTCGCCGTCTTCCACAGGCACGGGAACAACGCCACGTACGAGCCCGCGTCTCCCTCCGAGCCGCTCGACAGAGGAGGCGAGGAGGGGACTCCGAGAGCAGCAGAACAAGAGGCCCCAGGCAGCTGCTGCGGGAGGCGAAGGCGGAGGCTCCGCGTCGACGGCCGGCAAGAGGGAGCCCTCCCCTGCGCCGCGCCCAGAGAAGCCGGAGGCCTAGGGCTCGGGGCCGGCACAAGGCCACGGCGAGGAGGCGGACGAGGAGGTCCTGGCACGGTGGCGAGCTTGAGGCTGGCGACGGAGAGGTGCAGGTGCGAGCAGGAGATTGGGCGCGCGACGGAGAAGGACGGCGGGGACATGCGAGCTTGGCGAGGCCGAGGCTGTGAGGCGGGGCGCGGCGGCCATGGAGGTGGGGCGCAGCACGGCTGCAAGACGGCGGCGGCTGCAGGGCGCCGGCGGTGGGTGTGGGTGGCGACGCCATGGGAGCGAGGAGGAGGTCGGGTACTGGCGCGCGGAGGGAGATGGGGATCGAGTGCGAGGAGAGGGAGAGGGGGTCGGGCACTGGCGGCGGTGCGGGAGGAGATGGGGATGGAGAGAGGCTAGGGTTAGAGCTGGGCCTAGGTGGGCCGCGGGGATGGGCCGGCCTGGAGTTGGGAGGCCCAGCTGAGCTCTCTTCTCCCTCTCTCACTCTCATACTCTCTTTAGCAGAAAAGAAATAGAGAGAAGAAAAGAAAGAGAGGGGTTAGGGAAAGATTTTTCGCATGGGGGTAATTTTCCCGGGCTCATAAAAATGTGCTTGTTTCGAGAAAATAGAAAAGGCCAAGATTGAAAGATTTAAATTCAAATTCATTTGATTTTAATTCAAATGATTTGAATAGGAAGTGAGGGTTGGGAAGGTCCAAAAATGTTCGGATTTTTTATGGAGCTCCGGAAAATGAAGAAAGAATTTAGGGCAGAGTTTGGAGACCAAACTTGAAGCAGAAAAGGCACGGAATTATTATGCAAGTGTGTTATGATTAATTCCAAAGTTAATGGAATATTTTAATATAGTTCCCTAATAATATTGGGAGGATATATGTTATAAAGAGAAATCACCATGTGCATTTCCCTCGATTTAAATGGATCGAAGATCCATGCAATTTTACTTGGTTGAGTTTTTTTAAAAATTAATGACATGACGGCATGATGACATGATGCAATGCAAAATTAAAAGAGCAAGCACAAATGAAACACACAGCGATCACGAAATATGAAAGTCTTCTGAAGCGTCGGTCTCGGGGCGTTACAACTTGCTTAATGAGGGATCCCGGAGAGGGGGGCTTGGACAGGGCGATGGCTTTGAGCTTGTCTGCGGTAGTCTCGGTGGAGTGCTTGCGCTTCTTCGTACCATGAGCCTCGACAGTTTTGGCCAGAGCCATAGACATCACTTCGGCCGGTGCTCCAGCGTCCATCAAGAAACTGTCAAATTTATTTATATATAAAAAGTACTTGACGATGTCATCAGAATAAAGATAATTAGCTTAGTAAATACCACAATAATTAGAAAGATCCAGCCTTTAATTCTGTGAGACAACAAAGTCTAACCATTAGATCTTCGTAAACCAGGTGGGTCCATGCCGTGGTCCATGTCATGAGACAACAAAATCCAACCATTAGATATTTGTAAACCAGGTGGGTCAGAATAAAGATAAGTCCAACCATTCGATCTTCGTAAATGATCTGGGTCCATAGCGTCCAATGACGGCTTCACGTTTGATTTTCACGATCCCAACCACAAACCCAATGGTCGGACCATCCCGTGAGGGATCAGAAACACACATGCATCACGCATCATTAAGAAGAAAAAAACATACAAATTGGGCCATCCACGCATACAGGATGGACCATGCCATCAGCGATGAGGCCATCCCAAAAAAAAGGTCTAATGTGCCTAACGAAATCGAAACTATCATATCTCTCCAAACAGAATATGTGTCCACAGAATCCAATTTTTTTTCCATCGTGCAAACATGAGAAACTTAACCATCCATATAAGACCTTCCCCACGACCTCATAGGTTCGTTGTCCTCGAGATTTTAGGTTACAACTTCTACAATTTACCCTTTCCAAAGTTTCTTCAATTTACCCTTTCCAAAGTTTGCTGATGTTTTCTCTCTATGTAAGGTGATGTAATCCATGCTTCTATTTGGAGCAAACTGGTTGATAAATTTAAATCAAAAATTAAATAGGTACAAAATTAAGACCTTCAAAGTTTGGGAGTATGAAAAATACCGACCATTGAAGAAAAATCTCAAGATAAGTTTTGTCTATGATACAACGATGAAGGAAGTGGATGAAGGAAAATCCAAGTTTTCGGACTACCACTTTGAATTTGCTTATGGTGATACCTTGGATAGTAGGGTGATTATTGATAAATAGTGCTCAGGTACAATTAAAATCCATATCGAAGAACAAGCACCGGTGAACTAGATTTTTAAGTATGATTATGTGCAGATGTCATTCGATTGCTTACTACAATGAAGCCAATATAGCAAGTGCAAAAATAAATAAAGGGACGGGCATGACGCAAACTTCAAACGTCCGTGAGATTGAAGTCCTTTCACCAGAGTAAGTGATTATATTCTATAGATATTTTTGAATTGCATATATGATCTTTATATATCACTTTTTCATGGTTAAATGCATGAAGTGGTGAGATAATCAGAATCACGCTATGGGGGGATATTTGCAAATATGGTGAATGAAAAGCTTTTAAACAAATAAACAATAGTGATTGTCACTTCAAATTTGGACAGAAAATTCAATGGTGAGAACTATAATCTCTATGTGTAAACCTGAATCCAAATTACTGACAATTTATTACCAGGGCTATCACTACGCACGACAAATGCATCTAAAGTCTTCCTGGACCCTGAAATTCTAGAGACAGACCAAATTATTGAGAGGTATGTATATAATAATGCAATTATGTATGTTTTTGAAGTTACAAGTTTATGTGCTCATATTGTAATGTATTATAGGCATTTTGAAAGCGATGTTATTCCAACAATGGTTGGAATTGACGAAAGCACCCAAGGAATGATCGAAGAGCAAATGTTCTACAATAAAAAAAACATTGAGGGAAATTATAGAACTATGATATGTTGATGTTAAAAGAAAGGTTTCCCTCTAACCTTGATCATAAAAATCTTATACCTTCTCTATTTTACATTATTATGTAAACTCATATGTTTAATCTTTAATAGGAATTTGTATGCAGAACAAAAGCAACAATTGATGATATTATAACAGAAACACCATAACTATATTTGCACTTCCTGTCATTAAGTATCTGAAAATCCCAACATAAGGTGAGCATGTTAATGCACTAGATTGTCTTTGGTGCCATTTCTTTTAATAATAGACCAGTAATAACTGACACTATCATATTAGGTACCTAATTAAACTTGAAGGTACGCGAGGACACGACAACAACAACTTTCGTTATGTTTAATGAGGTAGCAAAGAGTCTTTTGGGCAACATATCTGCATCAACCCTATTAGAGCAGGAGGGATTCAACAACATAGTACCAGATATTATTTAAGACCTTTATGGCAGAACACTCATATTCCGACTTAAGTTAAATTCAAGGAATCTATAAGAGTGTATGGAAAATTTTAAAGTGAGCTTCACTTTTGAAGTTGATGACAGACTTGAGATGGAATATTCAAATGAAATAGTTGAAGAGGTATGCACATGCACATTTCAGTATTTTAAATGGTTTATAAAATTATTATGCGAGTACATTCTTTATAGGGTATACTGGAAAGGCAAGACACACAAGGTTCTTCAAATTTTGCTATGCAGAAGTCCGATAACAAGGTATTGCCACTAATTAATGGTTTTGCTGTCACGAGTGTGCAATTTTTGTTTTAAAGTATTAAAAAAATATTTTTATAGGTCAACCACTCCTCCAAGAATGCAAGAAATGATGAGAAGGAGGATATGTGCTGAAAGGAAACCTCTAAATCATCTAACAAAAAGCAACAAAGGAGGACAAAGAGACAGAAGTCTAGCAAAATATATGAAAAAGATGTGACAATGTTTGCTTCCAGAAATAGCAGAAAACCAATTGTTAAAATCGATGCTCCTGATGACGAGGTAACAAATGGAAAAAAAATTATCTTCCTGTATATGCATTGATAATTGTTTACAGCCTATTTATTTATGACATCACAAAACACACAGGAAGAGCCAAAAACTGTTTCGCCGAAGATAAAAGGAGAGACCAAACATAAGAGATGTAAACAGGATTTGAAAAGAAAGGCTTTGCGAAATAAAAAAAAGTTCTTACAGAGAGCAATCTATTCGATAATGAGGTTTCAAATTACTTACGCTCATCTATATATACTAAAAATAATAATCCATGACAGTGTATCGGTCATTTCCCACTGTGGTCTAATTTTGTATGCATTTGATCTTATATATGTACTCCATAATACATTGTTAAATATGGCGATGATATACAAGCTTAATATCTACCATGCATTTATGGAAATTTATGAATGTTTCAATAATAACATTGTTCTTGCATTTATGCAGCGAGACAACAATAGTCACGCCGACAACAACTGTACCAGCACAGATGACCGTAATGAAGAATGGAACGCCAAAACTAGAAGCAGAACAAAGAAGGAAAGGACCGATTGCATAAAGAGGAGGAAAATATCATCTGAAGACATGCAGCCAACCTTGTATGATAGACCTAAGAGGATTAGGAGAGAACCAGCGAGATACATGGGCTAGGCATTATACAGCAGCAAGTGCTTACATACGTCCAATAGCTGCAAGAATTGAAGAATATACTATACACACTCTATACTTAGTAGTAATTGGCATTGATAAACATTTATGTTTATTTTGTGCTCCACGAGAGTACGGATTGAAGTTATCATGTGTACTCAGACATATACTTAAATTATTTTTAGTTACACTCGCTTGTGTCTTCTTTAGCATCTACCTCATTCAACACTAACAACGCCCATAAAGAAATAAACACTGATTATTTTAAGAATTGAAGAAAATCGAAGGAGGCATACCCAACTGGAGATGAAGATACATAGCATGATTGGAACATATAAACATTCCCAAAAAACACCTCCTTAAGATTGACATGTGGCTCTCTTACTCTTCATGTCACAAATATGATATCACCTGTCCAAATCAAATAAAAAAATTGATATCTAAACAAGATAATAAATTAAATTACTATAAAACAGACTAAAGGAAAACATTTTGCGATTACTATAAAACTTCTAGATGGGTGCTGGCTTGGATTCTAGGCAGAGTAGAAGTCGTGTACATCGCCAAAACACACCGTATGGTGACGCACAAGATGCCCTGGTAAAGTATACACTAACTTATACAGTATATACTTACATTTTTAAAATGTACACTAACTTATTAGTATCTACTCTATACCTCATTCAACACGTATAGATCACTTAAAAAACATGCTATTCAAGAATTTAAGGGAAAAATATGAAATAATTACAGCTAACAAGCATTACCTTAATTAAATTATATTGGTTGAATGGCACAAGGACAGGAAAAGGCTAGGAGAAAGGGGAAATATTACAGTCAGGAAAAGGAAAAATAAGGACCTGCAGCTCAATTTGGAACAATGTTGCCGTTGCAGGCCTGCGGGAGATGAAATCCAAGACCAAATCAACGACACGGACGACAGCATCAACGGCAGCGTCCAGATCGATGATCTTGCCTACACTCTGGTGTAGTAGATCCTTGGGCCCTGCTAACCCTCAATCGCCGTCGATGGTCACCCCGTCAAAGCACCAGGTGCGGGGGTGGCTTCAGGTTAGGACGAGCATCCTGAATGCAGTGAATCAAGAGAGCAACCTGATGGGTGGTATCCAACATCAGCAAATTTTAACTGATAAGAAAAATAAGAGGAGAGGAGAAAGGGGATCGGCCAAGAACATTCTCACTTGTGTGAGGAAAGAAGAACGGAGAAGTCCAGAAGACTGCAGAAAGGGTAAAGTGAAGAGTAATACTGGTGGGACCCATGACACCAATTACGTACTGTGGAAACTATGAGACAAAACAATGTAACGTCAAAATATAAGGCAACTTGGTACTGCCGAGCTTTTTTTTAAATACAAAACTTGATAGTACCGTTGAGTGCACGTGTATGGAAGCAAACACCAACAAACCTTTTATGCATATATACGTATACTGTATATATAAATAGTAAAACATTTACTCTACAAAAACAATAAAAAATATGCCAATATTTCATAGCGTTAGTGAAATAATTTATGACTACATGAAAACAAGAAGAATAACTTTACACACACAAAAGACCGACATGATAAAAATGTTAGAAAAAAATATATAATTTGAAGAATTTTTTTTTGCGGGGAATTTGAAGAATTCAACCGAACATAAAACTGAAAAAACCTTTACCCAGGTGAAATCTACATTACCTATATCAAGCTATAACTACAAGCATTAATTTGCTTATTCTCCAAATAGAGTTGTATGTTTATCCCAGACAAACCTAATGATGATTGGTTAGCCACAGGAGAATAACACAAGACAATATATGTATAGCTACAACCATGGCGAAAATGCTAAATGGAGGCTGAGCACCGAGCTCCATGGAGCTCTTTATTTTGAAAAATTTAAAAATCACATTTTGAAGCTTAAAAAAACTTCAAAAATTGTCCGCATTCATACGGATGTGTAATACATGTGTGTGGAATTTGAAGATGATATACATTACGATGAGAGCTATACAAAAAAGAAAAAATCATGATTTTGAAATGATGAACAGTACGCGCACTGTTCACTACAAAAAATGCATGAATTTGTCTTTTTTATGTAGCTCTCACCATAATGTATTTCATCATCAGATTTTACACACATGTAGAACACATCCACATGAATGCCTATGGATTTTACCGCAATTTTTTGAAACTTTAAAATATGTTTTTTCTGAATTTTTTAAAAATAAAACGAGCTCCATGGAGCTCGTCCTCCGAAATGCTGCACTCCAACCATGGCATGATACTACTCTTAAAAAGGAACATTATCAAGGTACTCACTCCATTTCATAATAGATGTTGCTCAAACGAATGTATTTAACACTGAAATATGTCTACGTTCGAATATTGTTTTCTTTAGACAGAACACATATGCAAGCGATCACCCTTGCTACTTGTCTATGTAAACAAATACTATATCTGTCTCAAAATGTAAGATGTTTTTTCTCGATATAAAAAACAATTACAAAAAATAAACATGCGAATCAAACATACCGTATCAAATTAGTATGGCATGAATAATTAGCAGATAAAGGGTGTTCAAAAATAATTATATTCAGATATCAATAAAACATTGAAGAATAAAGTTTCCAAAATTGTAATACTTAAAAAATGTCTCAACAATTGCTTTTGAGTTTACTTTAGAAAATAACGAATAAAATATATCTTCTAATTAAACTTCGCAAAATCCTAGGCCGCGCATCGAGCGGGCCACTTTGCTAGTAGAAATAAAAGAAAAGAAACCATAATCACAAACCCAAAAGAAGAAAAGAGAGGGAGTTATAGGATCAGTCTCGGGGTTGCAAGACCGGGCCTTGGCCAGAATCAACACCATTGATGCGCTCACCTTTCCTTCTTTGGGAGAGAAGAACAATGGCAGAAGCAGGTCGAGTTTTTCTTGAAGAAATGAGGAACAAGATGAGGGAGAAGCGAGTTGGGTAGAGAGGAAGCTGAGAGAGAAGAGTGAAATGATGGTTGCTTTGTCCGTCCAACTTACTGCTGGAAAGGAGGGGGTTTTGTGATTTGACGGCTCATTGGGCATTACTGCGGCGCTTCGATCGGGGTAGTCTACCGTCACTCTACTACGGAGTAATTTAGTGCATGGCTGGTGGACCCCGATGCTGGCTATCCCACACGTCGGCGAAAGTGAGTAATTTAGTGCATGGCTGGAGGAGGATCCGCACGGTAGAGCGTGTCCACTGTTTTTCTGAGGAAAAAAATGATTACAGCAAGCGTTTCCACTCTTACGACGGAGGAGTGCGAAACACGGCAGTCATTTGAACATACACAGTGCTCCTACTACTAGGCATGTGCAGTGGTTCATACGTCAGTACTACATAATCTTGTTGCTAGTGTAGTAAGATATGACGACAACAAATGATGTTGTGCACATGTCAACTATATGAACAGTAATTTAGTAACATAGTACCGCTTTTTCGAATGTCTGCTCGAGAATGAACGGTGAGATCAATGTTAACAAAACTAGGTCTACAGCGCACGGAGAGTACGGTGCTACAGTACTCCATGAAACATGAACCATATGAAGCACGAATAGTGTTAGGCAGGGTGTATGAAGGGTGCATGGGATGGGAGCAAAAGTTCCCTTCTCGACCCACTTTTGGGTGTTTGGCAGAGTGCATGAAGGGTGCATGAGTCCACACTAGTAGGTTAACACAAATACACGAAGAGGAAACAACTATATTGAGATGAGAATGCAACCAAACACACCCACACGCTTTGTGCTACAGTGACTGATCTGCACTGTCTGAGTTTGATCCAACGGTCATGTTGCGCCGAGACATGGACATGCCCATGTAGAGGGCGCCTAAACACCACCGAAGTCCCTCGCTTCTCGAGGCGCACGACGTTGGTGATGCAGGGGGCGAAACGGCTGAAAGGCAATGCAATCTACGGGAAGGTGGAGGGAGCCAGCCGAGGAGCGGGGAATCTTTTGGTTTTCACCATGGTAAAACACCAGTCGACGACTTCTCACATCAGGGAGCAGTGGGTTTTACAGGCGGAGTCATCGTGACTAATTGCTGCCGCGCCTGCTCCCGTCAATCAAGGAAATAAAAATCCTGCCGCGCCTGCTCCCGTCAATCAAAAAATTAAAAATCCTTCTGCACCCAAACACCAGAGCAACGCCGCGGTGGATATTTAAATTTACCTGCCGGCAAGTAGATAAAAAAGGGGTGAAAAAACAAATGTGACGGCGGCCTAGCTAATCGGTCGAACTAGCCCAACTAGCTAGCCACCGTGCTTCACTGATGTACTCGGCGGAAAAGGTGGTCTTTCGTGATTTGACGACTCATTTACTTGCTTCGGCGAAAACGTGCGGTAGGGCGTCCCACGTCAGGAAGAATATATGCGTGCACCACCCGGGAGGACCCCGAAACCACGCGGTAGGGTGTGCCATGTCTCGGCACGGAGGAAAAATGTGCGTGTAAAAATATACTGTATCAGACGTAGTACCTATGATTCGACCTCGGAACCCAGCCAGTCGGTCGAAAACACCCCACTAGCCACACAGCTTCATCATGCTAACGTGGCACAGAGGATAGGTGTGGTTAGCTCCGTCTCGACCAGCCACAACGTCTCTTGTTCTAGGCGATTCTTCTATTTTCCAAGCTTTTTTTTAGTTGTAATAACACCACGGCAAGCTAGCGCCGCTCTTCGTGTGTGCCCGTGCAAAGGTTAGACGATGGAGAGAAGAGAGAGATCACAGACTTGGGACCCACCAATAAGTGAGTCAACGGCCATGCACGTGTTGACGAGGCACTCCCTCTACTCTACTCAACGTAATAGTGTATAAAATCAAGTTATGGGACAAAGCCAACAACCGTTGTTGTTTCAGGCTATCGACTTACGCTTTGTAGTCCAGGTTGCCAGTTTGAATCTCGTCTTTCAGATTTGTTAGTTTTAGGTCCAAATTTGATTAATGACAAGTGGGACCCCGTGTGTGTTCCGATATTTCAGTGTAGGATGGTTTTTTTTAACAAACACTTTGCGCGGTTAGACAAGTAACGACACGAGTTACACGTATTTTGCAAGTTTACGAACAAAAATGACAGCGGCATAGAATATCACATCCACCCCGCAGCTTAGATGCTATGGTGATACGAGTTTTTACACCGTTGGAAGTGAGATCCAATGGCTTGGGAGTAGTCTTTGTAATTATGCGCAATTTCCAAATTCTCCAAAGGTTTTTTTGCAAATAAAACATTCAGGCCTCGTGTGTGCTGCTGCATCTTGGATCCAACGGCTCCCCGTTGCTCATATTAGGTGCTCCCCGTAGCTTAATTACCCGCTACGGTGATATGAGCATCTAGGTCGTATGATCAGTGATCAGATGGCACAAGCATAATGCTTGTATTTTCTGTGCAATTCCCAAACTATCTCATGCGTATATTGCAAAAAACATTCAAACCTCCTAATGTGGGCCGTTAGATCTCCGTGAACTCGTATCACCATAGAATCTACGGTGCGGGAGCACCTCATCTTCTCCCGTGCGAGAAAACATAAGGTGCTCTCGCAGCTTGGATGCTACGGTGATACGAGCTTCGAGGTCGTTTGATCTGAGATCCAATGGCATCTGAGCAGTCTTTGTGCTTGTAAGCAGTGGCCGAACTCTTTGGGGGATTTTCTGCAAAAAACCATTCAAACCACCAAGGAGGTGTTGGGTCACAAATCCAACGGCTCCGAAGAGCTTATATCACCAAAGCATCTAAGGTGTGGTAGCACACGATATTCTTACATACAGGAGAATATGATGTCCTCCTTCATCTTAGATGCTACGGTGATACGAGCTTCGAGGTCGTTGGATATGGGATCCAAGGGCATCTGAGTAGTTTTTGTACAAATTGTGTGAAATTCTCAAACTCATCAAGGTTCCTGTAAAATTATTAAGACATCATGTGAGCTGCTATATCTCAGATCTACAAGCTCCAAGCAACTCGTATCGGCATATAGCATCTAAGGTATGGGGGCACATGATATTCTCTCGGGGAGGAGGGTGGGGGTGCAGAACCAATCGGTGGTTGGGAGGGTGGGGACAAATATAATCTAAACAACCCTAAACAGAGCTTCACAATTTTATCTAAGGTCGAGGGGTTGACCCCCGACAATCATAGCTCTGCCTAATTAAACACAACATTTGCATGTACTGTAGTACTAGACTTAATATTCATGTTTCGGTTTCATGTTCATTTTAAATATTGAATTGAGGGCCATGCATGTCTTACATTTTACCCCCTTCGTTCCTAAATATTAGTCTTTTTAGAGATTTCAAATGGACTGGCACATACGAATGTATATAGACATATTTTAGAGTGTAGATTCACTCATTTTGCTCCGTATGTAGTCACTTGTTGAAATATCTAAAAGACTAATATTTAGGAACAGAAGGAGTATTTTTGAATTCGTGTCATACATGCATGGTTTGGAAAAATAGATGCACCATACTTATTGGATTGTTGTTGTGTTCGTGTGTGGGTGTCTCTGTGTGTGTGGTCATATGCTTGATACATACAAAGTTTTCTCACCTCCATATTGTTCATCTTTTAAATTTGAATTTGCATTGAAAAACTTACTAGGGATACCATGAAATGTGAATTCCACGTTGAGATCACTATATCACAAACTCACTCTAATTCAACAACTCGTCATAAATCAATTACCACGTTGAGATTGGCATTTGCAAGGAAAATACGGGCATTGTAATACAAATAGATTCGTTTGGCAATTTAAAAGGTTCCTTTCGTATTCTCGAATGGTAGGACCCAAAGGCGTACCAGCTAGACCTTGGCTTGTGTTGATCCTAAAAAAACGGGCTCGTGTCCATCTGGTGGCGTGCGTGGTACGCACATTAGGCAACCCCAACCAGTCGAGCCTCCACGTTTCGAGTTGAAATATCTGGCGGCCAGAATTCCATCCCTAGGAAATTCCCCTCATGTCCCCGGTCCATAATGACTACCGTTGAACAACGGAGGGATGCTTTAGTAACTAGACAACGTTACCTACCGTGCCGAGCAGGGTTCAATTCCCTCGGTCGCCGCTCGCCAAGGTCACCCGTCAACTGCATTGCCTAGCACTACTACTACTACACCAGGATGAGCACAGAATTGAGCCCGTTTGTTCGTGCCTAGTACTTGAGTTAATATATCAGGCAATGCACTGGTACGGAGGGATTATCCTTTTACTCTGCATATATAACTTGTCTGAAGTCTAACTAAGCAAAATGTTTGACCAAATCCTTTCTTAAGAAATACAACAGGACAGATGTATGGCTTGAAAATTTATTGCATGATGCAGGTTATGATATTGTTTCGAATCCTGGATCTTAAATTTCAGAAAACCCAAAAGTGACCATAAATTCTTGGTCACGTGATATGGCACAAATATTACTTCGTAATTTTTTTCTTCAATTTGAGACAAGCTGCTTATGACAAGTTGCACAAATGAAGAGCCAAGGTATTTTGGAACAAAGACCAGTCACGTTAAGGCGAACGCTTTCACTATTGAAACCGTTGTGGTATAATACCCTACTCCTGTGTGGTGGTGGTGGATTGCCTCTTGGGATGATGATGAACAGTACAAGGGGAAGAACAACCTCCTGAGGTTGAGGTGTTCTTGTGCTTGACCAACTTGTGTGGGTGAGGACTCGATGCCCCTTGCCGTGGTGGCTAGTTCTACTTATATAGGCCCTGGTCCTTTTCCCAAATATTGAGCGGGAAGGGAGCCAACAACGGCCAATTTGAAAGGGGACAACTAGTACAGCTTATCCTGACAAAAGCGGTCTTCGCCTGCAAAAGGCTCTGGTGGTGATGCCGTCTTGGGCTCCATGGTGACCTCCGCCTCGCCGTCCTACTGGTCTTGGTCTCGTTGCACTGATATGGAAACCTTTGCTTGATGCATCGGTACTCTGCGCCTGCGCTTGCCTCCTTAGCACCATAAAGGAAACAAGGACACTGCGCGCGCTGGCGCCCGCCTGATCCTGATCGTCATGGCTCACGTCACGAGAACCTCGCGAGGTTTGCCCTGCCTTAATCTCTCCGCTCCTCGCGAGGCAACCTGGTGAGGCCGCTCCTGAGGAGGTCTTGCGTCGTCCGCCTCGCGAGGCTTGGCCCCTCTCAAGGGTCTTGAATGCCTTGTCGATGAAGATGGGCCATACAAGCCTGCTACATAGCCACGCCGTGGGCCACAGGAAGGCAAGTCTGGGGACCCCCGTTCCCAGAACGCCGACAGTAGCCCCCGGGCCTAAGGAGCGCTCGGGCTTGGCTTCGAGGCGAAGCCAAAGGTAAGTGCGGAGCGCCGCGGGCCCCAAAAGCCTGCGGCCTTGGTCGACGCATGGCGGTTGATTGGACGTGGGCGTCTCCGCTTCCCCACACTGCCTCGGCAACTGCTCGACTTGACAAAAAGGCTGGCGCGGACAACGCTTGCCTTCACTGTTCCCTTTCGCCTTGCCTCAGATCCCCTTTCTCGCTCCTCGCTGCCGCAACCTCCAGATCTGCTCCAATCTTGCTCCGCGTCTGCGACCGATGGCGCTGTGCAAGGTTAAGGCCTCCTCGGTGCCGGCTTGGTACGAGCCTGTTCTCGAAGCGCCCAACGTCACGGAGAAGAGCCTAGCCGCCACGCGCTTGCTGACAGCGGGGGAGAGCAACGAGAGGGGGAAGACGGAGCTCCGGCTTGCCTCCGACGTGCCGGAGCCTGAGGGAAGCACCTTCTTCCCCTTCTTCACGAGCAGCATCACCGCCGGGTTGGTTCCTCCCTTCTCTGACTTCTTCTATGAGGTCCTCGACCACTACGGGCTGCAGGTGCTGCATCTTCATCCCAACTCCATCCTCCTCCTGTCCATCTTCGCCTACTATTGCGAGGCGTATCTGGGCGTGATGCCATCCGTGGCTCTTCTGCACCACTTCTTCTTTCTTCGTGTCAGCGAAGGGCACGTCTCCGGGTGCGCCAATTTCATCGCATTTGGCAATGCCAACTCGATCTCGAACACCGGGAAGAGAGACGACAACATACGGGCCAAGTGGGTCATGATGGACGCTAAGTGCGCCCACCTGCACTTGGCATTGCTGACGGAGGCGCCCCAGTCTAACAAGGGGTGGCCTCGTGCAGAGCTCACTGATGAGCGGGCATCGTCAATGTTGGAGCAGATGACGACCGACTTGAAGCCGGAAACGCGAAGGCGGCCAAAGTGACCGGGGCTATGCTCCTGAGGGAATTCTTGACGCTGCGCATTGCTCCACTTCAGGTGCGTGCGCGCCCTTTGTGGAGGCTTGGAGATGAAGAAGACAAGATTCGCCTGAGGCCGGGGGCCCTGCCTGACGCCGAGCTGACTGCTGTCCTACGCCTCCTAGTTGGGGACAACCAGGAGTACCCGCCGAGCGCCTTCGTTCCTTTGTTCCTCCGCAAGGACTGGGAGCCAATCGTGGCCTCCAGGCCGACCTTTGACGCGCGTGGGCTGGTGCCGCCGGCGCCCACCGGGGCCTCTGCCACGCCAAAGCCGGTGGAGCTGTCTTCTGACGAGTCCTGCGGGAAGGAGGAAGAGGAGGTGGATTCGGAGGAAACCCCCGAGGAGATGGGAAAAACCTTCCCCTTGAGCAAGGCCGACCTCCTCCGCGCCCTGCCGGACGACATCGAGATCGATGCCCGCCAGGAGGGGGGAAAGCTGCCCCTCATCTCGACAAGGGGCAGATCGTCGCTGGTCTCCCGAGATGCTGCCTCTGCCTTGACACCACCTGGAGCCGCCTCCAGCCCTTCTGCTGCGCCGTCTTCTGCTCCCAGAGCCTGTGTGCCCTCTCCTCAGGCTCCGAAGCTTTCGGGTTTTAGGCTCCCCAAGCGGAAGGTGGACTATGTCGCGGTGGATCAGTAAGTGCTTCGAGCTTCGTCTTGTTCCTGCTTGTGCTTGCTATTTTCTGACGTTCACCCTTGGTTGATCAAGCCGATGTCTTCGGCAAAGAAAAGGAAGGAGGATGCTGCGGCCGCCCCCCCCCTTCTGTGGAGAAAAGGGGCGACAACACTCGCACCTCCCCGGCCCGGTCGCCCTCGCGAGGCCAAGAGGAGCATCGTCGGGAGGAGTCAGCCCCCGTGGCCCCGCTGGCTCCGGGAGTGCCGGTGCCTGGCTCGGCTGATGAGGTCCCAGGGGCTCTGGAGCCCTTGATCTCCCAGGCTCTGGTAACGACTTCGCCTCCTCCTCCTGCTGCACCTCTGGCCCCAGGCTCTTCCGCCTCCTCTGCCGCCTTGGAGCGCGTCCTTTCGGAGATGGCTCAGCTACGGGAAGATCTCCTGGGCGCGGACCCGCGCTTGGTGGCCGGGCGCCTAGAGCTGGCCTTTGGCTGGCTTCATTCTGACGCGGCGGACCGAGCGACATGAACCAGGCTACGACGGCCTCCGAGGAGGAGAAGCGGGCCACCGCACAAGCTGCGGCCGATCATGAGGCGGCGCTGAAGGACACCAAGGCCGCTCATGACCGCTGTCGGGTGCTGGAGGATGAGTTGAAGAATCTGCGTGACCAGCACGCCGAAGAAACCCGTGGCCGCCAGGCGAAGGAGGAGGAGATGAAGGCTCGAGAGGATGCCATCAAGAGCCGCGAACGCTGAGCTGGGGGAGCTAGCGAAGGCGCAGGCCGCGGAGCACAGCCAGCTGGAGGAGCTGGAGCAGAAGGCAAAGGCGAGGGAGGCCGATCTCGACGCCAAGGCGAAGGTCCTGGCCGAAGACCGCATGGCCTTCTCGCTTCTTGAGAAGAGGTCCAGCGTGGCGCTGAAGTCACTGTACGATAAGGGCTTAGAGAATTCGCTGACCACCGACGAGGATGGCCCTGCTTAGCTGCTTCCCCACTTGGTGAAGGCGCTTGAGGAAGTCGTGGAGGGCATCGGTCCCATGGCTGAGGCAGAGGCTCGCGTCCTTTCTTCAGCTGCGCTGATGCGTGTGTTCAGCCATCTGTACCTTCGTGACCCCAATGCCCATCTTGACGAGCTGCTGGAGCCCGTAGCTGATGAACACTACGCGGTTGCCGCCGCAGCCGTGAAAGGTCAGGTGGAGGCCCTGCTGAAGAAGTTCCGCGGCTTCGTTCTCGCGCCCTCGACCGGCAATGCCACCGATCCTATGGCTGGCGGTGCAGGTGAAGGCGCGCTACCAAGGGAGGAGCACCTTCTGCGGGCGATGGCGGTGTCCAGGGGTGACCTGCGACTGCTTTCCTGTTTCATTCCTGCAACATGCATCAGGCCTCGTGGAGGCGTTAAATTTTCGTTTGATATTGTGAGAACGATATGTCTTGTAATATTTGCTTCGAGATTTTGCGATTATCTTCCTATCTGCTTTGTGTTCTGCGTCGGCAGAGCCCGGCCCCGCGCATACCTCAACCGTCGTTGGGCCGACCGGAGACCAGGACGGACCAAGGAGTGAGGGGCTACGTGACCAGTTAGGCTCCTGAGTCGCGATGCTCAGGAGTCCCCCTTGACGCGCAAACAGCTTATAGGGAGAGTACGCGAGGATAGGTTAATGTTCTACGTCGGCAGAGCCCGGCCTCGCGCATACCTCAACCTTTGTTGAGCCGACCGGAGACCAGGACGGACCAAGGAGTGAGGGGCTACGTGACCAGTTAGGCTCCTGAGTCGCGATGCTCAGGAGTCCCCCTTGACGTGCAAACAATCTCCATACCTTTGCCCTCGCCGAGGCTCGGCTCGGGGGGGCGGGGGGCGCGACGACCAGGTCCGGGGGACCTGGCTGGGTGGCGTACACTTGGGCGTGACCCGAGCGCAGCCCCCGTGCCCAGCCCCCTCGTGCGGCTCTCCCGAGGGGAGGCGTTGCGGTGAGGCCGGACACTGAGCTCTGGGGCTCCCTGAGGTTGGTACGGCCGTGAGGCCGCCCTCAGTTGTTTATCACCAGCGCGGAGCATAGTGCTTCCGCTTGTGCACGGGCATAGCCGCTCCTCGGCAGTGTCGACGGCCAGCGCGGAGCATGGTGCTTCCACTTGTGCGTGGGAAGGGGGCTCCCTCTGCGGAGAGCCCCCGGGGCGTGTACAGCCCCGCCCTGACACGTGGCTTGCACGACAGGGCTAGACGAGGTGTATCTGGGCACTCGTGAGCCAGCGCGGGACTTACGAGGCCCTACCTCAAGGCGGGTTGCGCCTGGTCTTGGTTCTTGTTTGCTGTGCTGGTCCTGCGAGGTAGTCAGACAACCTGCGCCGAACGAATCTCCTGAGGTTATCACATGAGAGGGCTGAGCACCAACGGCCCTAGGAGGTGACGTGAACGGGGCCAGCCCGCCAGATAGAGCTCAGCCGTTGGATTTATCGACGCTGCAGGGACGGGCCCGAGCATAGACACCGTGCCTAGCCTACTCACGCGAAGGATCCTGAAGAAAGACGGCCGGCGCACGGCTCCCATGATAGGTGACAATCGAGCAGGTAATAGTCATAGATAGGTTAAGCATGGGAAGCGAACTAGCTTAGGTAAATGCAGGGAAGATACATGCCACTGGGTCAGGCCCTAGCGGCTTGGGGATGATGCAGCCCGAGGGGCACCCCCAACAAGGTAGCTAAAGACATAAAAAGGGATACATGCCACAGGGACGGACCCACGCGGCCTGGGTGTTGGGGAACGTAGTAATTTCAAAAAAATTCCTACACACACGCAAGATCATGGTGATGCATAGCAACAAGAGGGGAGAGTGTTGTCCACGTACCATCGTAGACCGATAGCGGAAGCGTTATCACAACGCGGTTGATGTAGTCGTACGTCTTCACGATCCGACCGATCAAGTACCGAACGTACGGCACCTTCGAGTTCTACACACGTTCAGCTCGATGACGTCCCTCGAACTCCGATCCAGCCGAGTGTTGAGGGAGAGTTTCGTCAGCACGACGGCGTGGTGACGATGATGATGTTCCACCGACGCAGGGCTTCGCCTAAGCTCCGCAACGGTATTATCGAGGTGTAATATGGTGGAGGGGGGGCACCGCACACGGCTAAGAGATCTCAAGGATCAATTGTTGTGTCTCTGGGGTGCCCCCCTGCCCCCGTATATAAAGGAGCAAGGGAGGAGGAGACCGGCCCTAGGAGGGGCGCACCAAGTGTGGAGTCCTACTAGGACTCCCTAGTCCTAGTAGTATTCCACCTCCCATATGGAATAGGAAAAGAGGAAGGGAAAAAGAGAAGGAAGGAAGGGGGCGCCCCCCTTCCCTAGTCCAATTCGGACCAGACCAAGGGGAGGGGTGCGGCCACCCTTGAGGCCCTTTTCCTTCTTTCCCGTATGGCCCAATAAGGCCCAATATGTATTCCCGTAACTCTCCGGTACTCCGAAAAATACCCGAATCACTCGGAACCTTTCCGAAGTCCGAATTGTTGGGAATCGTAGCATAATTTAAAATTTTCCTACGCTCACCAAGATGCATCTATGGAGTCTACTAGCAACGAGGGGAAAGGAGTGGATCTACATACCCTTGTAGATCGCGAGCGGAAGCGTTCCAATGAACGTGGATGACGGAGTCGTACTCGCCGTGATCCAAATCACCGATGACCGAGTGCCGAACGGACGGCACCTCCGCGTTCAACACACGTACGGTGCAGCGACGTCTCCTCCTTCTTGATCCAGCAAGGGGGAAGGAGAGGTTGATGGAGATCCAACAGCACGACGGCGTGGTGGTGGATGTAGCGGGTCTCCGGCAGGGCTTCGCCGAGCTTCTGCGAGAGAGAGAGAGGTGTTGCAGGGGAGGAGGGAGGCGCCCAAGGCTTAGATGTTGCTGCCCTCCCTTCCCCCCACTATATATAGGGCCAAGGGAGAGGGGGGGGGCGCAGCCTTGCCCCTTCCTTCAAGGAAGGGTGCGGCCAGGGGGGAGTCCTTCCCCCCCAAGGCACCTCGGAGGTGCCTTCCCCCTTTAGGACTCTCCCTTCTTTCTTATCTCTTGCGCATGGGCCTCTTGGGGCTGGTGCCCTTGGCCCATATAGGCCAAGGCGCACCCCTTACAGCCCATGTGGCCCCCCGGGGCTGGTGGACCCCCTTGGTGGACCCCCGGACCCCTTTCGGCACTCCCGGTACAATACCGATAAAGCGCGAAACTTTTCCGGCGACCAAAATAAGACTTCCCATATATAAATCTTTACCTCCGGACCATTCCGGAACCTCTCGTGACGTCCGGGATCTCATCCGGGACTCCGAACAACTTTCGGGTTTCCGCATACATATATCTCTACAACCCTAGCGTCACCGGACCTTAAGTGTGTAGACCCTACGGGTTCGGGAGACATGCAGACATGACCGAGACGCCTCTCCGGTCAATAACCAACAGCGGGATCTGGATACCCATGTTGGCTCCCACATGTTCCACGATGATATCATCGGATGAACCACGGTGTCGAGGATTCAATCAATCCGTATGCAATTCCCTTTGTCAATCGGTATGTTACTTGCCCGAGATTCGATCGTCGGTATCCCAATACCTTGTTCAATCTCGTTACCGGCAAGTCTCTTTACTCGTACCGCAATGCATGATCCCGTGACTAACGCCTTAGTCACATTGAGCTCATTATGATGATGCATTACCGAGTGGGCCCAGAGATACCTCTCCGTCACACGGAGTGACAAATCCCAGTCTCGATCCGTGCCAACCCAACAGACACTTTCGGAGATACCCGTAATGCACCTTTATAGTCACCCAGTTACGTTGTGACGTTTGGCACACCCAAAGCACTCCTACGGTATCCGGGAGTTGCACGATCTCATGGTCTAAGGAAAAGATACTTGACATTGGAAAAGCTCTAGCAAACGAAACTACACGATCTTTTATGCTATGCTTAAGTTGGGTCTTGTCCATCACATCATTCTCCTAATGATGTGATCCCGTTATCAATGACATCCAATGTCCATAGTCAGGAAACCATGACTATCTGTTGATCAACGAGCTAGTCAACTAGAGGCTTACTAGGGACAGGTTGTGGTCTATGTATTCACACATGTATTACGATTTCCGGACAATACAATTATAGCACGAATAATAGACTATTATCATGAACACAGAAATATAATAATAACCATTTATTATTGCCTCTAGGGCATATTTCCAACAGTCTCCCACTTGCACTAGAGTCAATAATCTAGTTACATTGTGATGAATCGAACACCCATTGCGTCCTGGTGTTGATCATGTTTTGCCCTAGGGAGAGGTTTAGTCAACGGATCTGCTACATTCAGGTCCGTATGTACTTTACAAATATCTATGTCTCCATTTTGAACACTTTCACGAATGGAGTTGAAGCGACGCTTGATATGCCTGGTCTTCCTGTGAAACCTGGGCTCCTTCGCAAGGGCAATAGCTCCAGTGTTGTCACAGAAGAGAGTCATCGGGCCCGACGCATTGGGAATCACCCCTAGGTCGGTAATGAACTCCTTCATCCAGACTGCTTCCTGTGCTGCCTCCGAGGCTGCCATGTATTCCGCTTCACATGTAGATCCCGCCACGACGCTCTGCTTGCAACTGCACCAGCTTACTGCTCCTCTATTCAAAATATACACGTATCCAGTCTGTGACTTCGAGTCATCCAGATCTGTGTCGAAGCTAGCGTCGACGTAACCCTTTACGACGAGCTCTTCGTCACCTCCATAAACGAGAAACATATCCTTAGTCCTTTTCAGGTACTTCAGGATATTCTTGACCGCTGTCCAGTGTTCCTTGCCGGGATTACTTTGGTACCTTCCTACCAAACTTACGGCAAGGTTTACATCAGGTCTGGTACACAGCATGGCATACATAATAGACCCTATGGCCGAGGCATAGGGGATGACACTCATCTCTTCTATATCTTCTGCCGTGGTCGGGCATTGAGCCGTGCTCAATTGCACACCTTGCAATACAGGCAAGAACCCCTTCTTGGACTGATCCATACTGAACTTCTTCAATATCTTGTCAAGGTATGTACTCTGTGAAAGACCAATGAGGCGTCTTGATCTATCTCTATAGATCTTGATGCCTAATATATAAGCAGCTTCTCCAAGGTCCTTCATTGAAAAACACTTATTCAAATAGGCCTTTATACTTTCCAAGAATTCTATATCATTTCCCATCAATAGTATGTCATCCACATATAATATGAGAAATGCTACAAAGCTCCCACTCACTTTCTTGTAAACACAGGCTTCTCCATAAGTCTGTGTAAACCCAAACGCTTTGATCATCTCATCAAAGCGAATGTTCCAACTCCGAGATGCTTGCACCAGCCCATAGATTGAGCGTTGGAGCTTGCATACTTTGTTAGCATTCTTAGGATCGACAAAACCTTTCCGGCTGCATCATATACAACTCTTCCTTAAGGAAGCCGTTAAGGAATGCCGTTTTGACGTCCATCTGCCATATCTCATAATCATAGTATGCGGCAATCGCTAACATGATTCGGACGGACTTCAGCTTCGCTACGGGTGAGAAAGTCTCATCGTAGTCAACCCCTTGAACTTGTCGATAACCCTTAGCGACAAGTCGAGCTTTGTAGATGGTCACATTACCATCCGCGTCCGTCTTCTTCTTAAAGATCCATTTGTTTTCTATGGCTCGCCGCTCATCGGGCAAGTCAGTCAAAGTCCATACTTTGTTTTCATACATGGATTCTATCTCGGATTTCATGGCTTCTAGCCATTTGTCGGAATCCGGGCCCGCCATCGCTTCTTCATAGTTCGAAGGTTCACCGTTGTCTAACAACATGATTTCAAGGACAGGGTTGCCGTACCACTCTGGTGCGGAACGTGTCCTTGTGGACCTACGAAGTTCAGTGGCAACTTGATCCGAAGCTTCATGATCATCATCATTAACTTCCTCCCCCGTCGGTGTAGGCACCACAGGAACATTTTCCCGCGCTGCGCTACTTTCCGACTCGGAAGGGGTGACTATCACCTCATCAAGTTCCACTTTCCTCCCACTCAATTCTTTCGAGAGAAACTCCTTCTCTAGAAAGGACCCGTTCTTGGCAACGAAGATCTTGCCTTCGGATCTGAGGTAGAAGGTGTACCCAATAGTTTCCTTAGGGTATCCTATGAAGACGCATTTTTCCGATTTGGGTTCGAGCTTTTCAGGTTGAAGTTTCTTGACATAAGCATCGCATCCCCAAACTTTTAGAAACGACAGCTTAGGTTTCTTCCCAAACCATAATTCATACGGTGTCGTCTCAACGGATTTAGACGGTGCCCTATTTAAAGTGAATGCGGCAGTCTCTAAAGCATAACCCCAAAATGAGAGCGGTAAATCGGTAAGAGACATCATAGATCGCACCATATCCAATAGAGTGCGATTACGACGTTCGGACACACCATTTCTCTGAGGTGTTCCAGGCGGCGTGAGTTGTGAAACTATTCCACATTTCCTTAAGTGTGTACCAAATTCGTGACTTAAATATTCTCCACCACGATCTGATCGTAAGAATTTTATTTTCCTGTCACGTTGATTCTCGACTTCACTCTGAAATTCCTTGAACTTTTCAAAGGTTTCAGACTTGTGTTTCATTAGGTAGACATACCCATATCTACTTAAATCATCAGTGAGAGTGAGAACATAACGATATCCTCCGCGAGCCTCAACACTCATTGGACCACACACATCGGTATGTATGATTTCCAATAAGTTGGTTGCTCGCTCCATTGTTCCGGAGAACGGAGTCTTGGTCATCTTACCCATGAGGCATGGTTCGCACGTGTCAAATGATTCGTAATCAAGAGACTCCAAAAGTCCATCTGCATGGAGCTTCTTCATGCGCTTGACACCAATGTGACCAAGGCGGCAGTGCCACAAGTATGTGGGACTATCGTTATCAACTTTACATCTTTTGGTATTCACACTATGAACATGTGTAACATCACGTTCGAGATTCATCAAAAATAAACCATTGACCAGCGGGGCATGACCATAAAACATATCTCTCAAATAAATAGAACAACCATTATTCTCAGATTTAAATGAGTAGCCATCTCGAATTAAACGAGATCCAGATACAATGTTCATGCTCAAAGCTGGCACTAAATAACAATTATTGAGGTTTAAAACTAATCCCGTGGGTAGATGCAGAGGTAGCGTGCCGACGGCGATCACATCGACCTTGGAACCATTCCCGACGCGCATCGTCACCTCGTCCTTTGCCAGTCTCCGTTTATTCCGTAGTTCCTGTTTTGAGTTACAAATATGAGCAACCGCACCGGTATCAAATACCCAGGAGCTACTACGAGTACTGGTAAGGTACACATCAATTACTTGTATATCACATATACCTTGGGTGTTGCCGGCCTTCTTCTTGTCCGCTAAATATTTGGGGCAGTTCCGCTTCCAGTGACCACTTCCCTTGCAGTAAAAGCACTCAGTCTCGGGCTTGGGTCCATTCTTTGACTTCTTCCCGGTAACTGGCTTACCGGGCGCGGCAACTCCCTTGCCGTCCTTCTTGAAGTTCTTCTTACCCTTGCCCTTCTTGAACTTAGTGGTTTTATTCACCATCAACACTTGATGTTCTTTTCTGATCTCTACCTCAGCTGATTTCAGCATTGAATATACCTCGGGAATGGTCTTTTCCATCCCCTGCATATTGTAGTTCATCACAAAGCTCTTGTAGCTTGGTGGAAGCGACTGGAGGATTCTGTCAATGACCGCGTCATCCGGGAGATTAACTCCCAGCTGAGACAAGCGGTTGTGCAACCCAGACATTCTGAGTATGTGCTCACTAACAGAACTGTTCTCCTCCATTTTACAGCTGAAGAACTTGTCGGAGACATCATATCTCTCGACCCGGGCATGAGCTTGAAAAACCAGTTTCAGCTCCTCGAACATCTCATATGCTCCATGTTTCTCAAAACGCTTTTGGAGACCCGGTTCTAAGCTGTAAAGCATGCCGCACTGAACGAGGGAGTAATCATCAGCACGCTGCTGCCAAGCGTTCATAATGTCTTGGTTCTCAGGGATTGGTGCTTCACCTAGCGGTGCTTCTAAGACATAATCTTTCTTGGCTGCTATGAGGATGATCCTCAGGTTCCGGACCCAGTCCGTATAGTTGCTGCCATCATCTTTCAGCTTGGTTTTCTCTAGGAACGCGTTGAAATTGAGGACAACGTGGGCCATTTGATCTACAATACATAGTGTAAAGATTTTAGACTAAGTTCATGATAATTAAGTTCATATAATCAAATTATTTAATGAACTCCCACTCAGATAGACATCCCTCTCGTCATCTAAGTGAAACATGATCCGAGTTCAACTAGGCCGTGTCCGATCATCACGTGAGACGGACTAGTCAAGATCGGTGAACATCTCCATGTTGATCGTATCTTCTATACGACTCATGCTCGACCTTTCGGTCCTCCGTGTTCCGAGGCCATGTCTGTACATGCTAGGCTCGTCAAGTCAACCTAAGTGTATTGCGTGTGTTCCGAGGCCATGTCTGTACATGCTAGGCTCGTCAACACCCGTTGTATTCGAACGTTAGGATCTATCACACCCGATCATCACGTGGTGCTTCGAAACAACGAACCTTCGCAACGGTGCACAGTTAGGGTGAACACTTTCTTGAAATTATTATAAGGGATCATCTTACTTACTACCGTCGTTCTAAGCAAATAAGATGCAAAAACATGATAAACATCACATGCAATCATATAGTGACATGATATGGCCAATATCATCATGCTCCTTTGATCTCCATCTTCGGGGCACCATGATCATCTTCGTCACCGGCATGACACCATGATCTCCATCATCATGATCTCCATCATTGTGTCTTCATGAAGTCGTCACGCCAATGATTACTTCTACTTGTATGGCTAACGCGTTTAGCAACAAAGTAAAGTAAATTACATGGCGTTATTCAATGACACGCAGGTCATGCAAAATAATAAAGACAACTCCTATGGCTCCTGCCGGTTGTCATACTCATCGACATGCAAGTCGTGATTCCTATTACAAGAATATGATCAATCTCATACATCACATATATCATTCATCACATCTTCTGGCCATATCATATCACATATATCACTTGCTGCAAAAACAAGTTAGACGTCCTCTAATTGTTGTTGCAAGTTTTACGTGGTTTGTAGGTTTCTAGCAAGAACGTTTTCTTACCTACGTATGACCACAACGTGATTTGCCAATTTCTATTTACCCTTCATAAGGACCCTTTTCATCGAATCCGTTCCGACTAAAGTAGGAGAGACAGACACCCGCTAGCCACCTTATGCAACTAGTGCATGTCAATCGGTGGAACCTGTCTCACGTAAGCGTACGTGTAAGGTCGGTCCGGGCCGCTTCATCCTACAATGCCGCCGAAACAAGAAACGACTAGTAGCGGCAAGAAGAATTGGCAACATCAACGCCCACAACTTCTTTGTGTTCTACTCGTGCATAGTAACTACGCATAGGCCTGGCTCATGATGCCACTGTTGGGAATCGTAGCATAATTTAAAATTTTCCTACGCTCACCAAGATGCATCTATGGAGTCTACTAGCAACGAGGGGAAAGGAGTGGATCTACATACCCTTGTAGATCGCGAGCGGAAGCGTTCCAATGAACGTGGATGACGGAGTCGTACTCGCCGTGATCCAAATCACCGATGACCGAGTGCCGAACGGACGGCACCTCCGCGTTCAACACACGTACGGTGCAGCGACGTCTCCTCCTTCTTGATCCAGCAAGGGGGAAGGAGAGGTTGATGGAGATCCAACAGCACGACGGCGTGGTGGTGGATGTAGCGGGTCTCCGGCAGGGCTTCGCCGAGCTTCTGCGAGAGAGAGAGAGGTGTTGCAGGGGAGGAGGGAGGCGCCCAAGGCTTAGATGTTGCTGCCCTCCCTTCCCCCCACTATATATAGGGCCAAGGGAGAGGGGGGGGCGCAGCCTTGCCCCTTCCTTCAAGGAAGGGTGCGGCCAGGGGGGAGTCCTTCCCCCCCAAGGCACCTCGGAGGTGCCTTCCCCCTTTAGGACTCTCCCTTCTTTCTTATCTCTTGCGCATGGGCCTCTTGGGGCTGGTGCCCTTGGCCCATATAGGCCAAGGCGCACCCCTTACAGCCCATGTGGCCCCCCGGGGCTGGTGGACCCCCTTGGTGGACCCCCGGACCCCTTTCGGCACTCCCGGTACAATACCGATAAAGCGCGAAACTTTTCCGGCGACCAAAATAAGACTTCCCATATATAAATCTTTACCTCCGGACCATTCCGGAACCTCTCGTGACGTCCGGGATCTCATCCGGGACTCCGAACAACTTTCGGGTTTCCGCATACATATATCTCTACAACCCTAGCGTCACCGGACCTTAAGTGTGTAGACCCTACGGGTTCGGGAGACATGCAGACATGACCGAGACGCCTCTCCGGTCAATAACCAACAGCGGGATCTGGATACCCATGTTGGCTCCCACATGTTCCACGATGATATCATCGGATGAACCACGGTGTCGAGGATTCAATCAATCCGTATGCAATTCCCTTTGTCAATCGGTATGTTACTTGCCCGAGATTCGATCGTCGGTATCCCAATACCTTGTTCAATCTCGTTACCGGCAAGTCTCTTTACTCGTACCGCAATGCATGATCCCGTGACTAACGCCTTAGTCACATTGAGCTCATTATGATGATGCATTACCGAGTGGGCCCAGAGATACCTCTCCGTCACACGGAGTGACAAATCCCAGTCTCGATCCGTGCCAACCCAACAGACACTTTCGGAGATACCCGTAATGCACCTTTATAGTCACCCAGTTACGTTGTGACGTTTGGCACACCCAAAGCACTCCTACGGTATCCGGGAGTTGCACGATCTCATGGTCTAAGGAAAAGATACTTGACATTGGAAAAGCTCTAGCAAACGAAACTACACGATCTTTTATGCTATGCTTAAGTTGGGTCTTGTCCATCACATCATTCTCCTAATGATGTGATCCCGTTATCAATGACATCCAATGTCCATAGTCAGGAAACCATGACTATCTGTTGATCAACGAGCTAGTCAACTAGAGGCTTACTAGGGACAGGTTGTGGTCTATGTATTCATACATGTATTACGATTTTCGGACAATACAATTATAGCACGAATAATAGACTATTATCATGAACACAGAAATATAATAATAACCATTTATTATTGCCTCTAGGGCATATTTCCAACACGAATATAGTCGTCCAATATATCGATCTTTACGTCTCGGCCATTTCGAGACTCCTCGTCATGTCCCCGATCTCATCCGGGACTCCGAACTCCTTCGGTACATCAAAAACTCAATAAAACTGTCATCGTAACGTTAAGCGTGCGGACCCTACGGGTTCGAGAACTATGTAGACATGACCGAGACACGTCTCCGGTCAATAACCAATAGCGGGACCTGGATGCCCATATTGGCTCCCACATATTCTACGAAGATCTTTATCGGTCAGACCGCATAACAACATACGTTGTTCCCTTTGTCATCGGTATGTTACTTGCCCGAGATTCGATCGTCGGTATCTCGATACCTAGTTCAATCTCGTTACCGGCAAGTCTCTTTACTCGTTCCGTAATACATCATCCCGCAACTAACTCATTAGTCACAATGCTTGCAAGGCTTATAGTGATGTGCATTACCGAGTGGGCCCAGAGATACCTCTCCGACAATCGGAGTGACAAATCCTAATCTCGAAATACGCCAACCCAACAAGTACCTTTGGAGACACCTGTAGAGCACCTTTATAATCACCCATTTACGTTGTGACGTTTGGTAGCACACAAAGTGTTCCTCCGGTAAACGGGAGTTGCATAATCTCATAGTCATAGGAACATGTATAAGTCATGAAGAAAGCAATAGCAACATACTAAACGATCGAGTGCTAAGCTAACGGAATGGGTCAAGTCAATCACGTCATTCTCCTAATGAGGTGATCCCGTTAATCAAATGACAACTCATGTCTATGGCTAGGAAACATAACCATCTTTGATTAACGAGCTAGTCAAGTAGAGGCATACTAGTGACACTCTGTTTGTCTATGTATTCACACATGTATTATGTTTCCGGTTAATACAATTCTAGCATGAATAATAAACATTTATCATGATATAAGGAAATAAATAATACTTTATTATTGCCTCTAGGGCATATTTCCTTCAGTCTCCCACTTGCACTAGAGTCAATAATCTAGTTCACATCGCCATGTGATTTAACATCAATAGTTCACATCACCATGTGATTAACACCCATAGTTCACATCGTCATGTGACCAACACCCAAAGGGTTTACTAGAGTCAGTAATCTAGTTCACATCGCTATGTGATTAACACCCAAAGAGTACTAAGGTGTGATCATGTTTTGCTTGTGAGATAATTTTAGTCAACGGGTCTGTCACATTCAGATCCGTAAGTATTTTGCAAATTTCTATGTCTACAATGCTCTGCACGGAGCTACTCTAGCTAATTGCTCCCACTTTCAATATGTATCTAGACCGAGACTTAGAGTCATCTAGATTTAGTGTCAAAACTTGCATCGACGTAACCCTTTACGACGAACCTTTTGTCACTTCCATAATCGAGAAACATATCCTTATTCCACTAAGGATAATTTTGACCGCTGTCCAGTGATCTACTCCTAGATCACTATTGTACTCCCTTGCCAAAATCAGTGTAGGGTATACAATAGATCTGGTACACAGCATGGCATACTTTATAGAACCTATGGCCAAGGCATAGGGAATGACTTTCATTCTCTTTCTATCTTCTGCCGTGGTCGGGCTTTGAGTCTTACTCAATTTCACACCTTGTAACACAGGCAAGAACTCTTTCTTTGACTGTTCTATTTTGAACTACTTCAAAATCTTGTTAAGGTATGTACTCATTGAAAAAACTTATCAAGCGTCTTGATCTATCTCTATAGATCTTGATGCTCAATATGTAAGCAGCTTCACCGAGGTCTTTCTTTGAAAAACTCCTTTCAAACACTCCTTTATGCTTTGCAGAATAATTCTACATTATTTCCGATCAACAATATGTCATTCACATATACTTATCAGAAATGCTGTAGTGCTCCCACTCACTTTCTTGTAAATACAGGCTTCACCGCAAGTCTGTATAAAACTATATGCTTTGATCAACTTATCAAAGCGTATATTCCAACTCCGAGATGCTTGCACCAGTCCATAGATGGATCGCTGGAGCTTGCATATTTTGTTAGCACCTTTAGGATTGACAAAACCTTCTGGTTGCATCATATACAACTCTTCTTTAATAAATCCATTAAGGAATGCAGTTTTGTTTATCCATTTGCCAGATTTCATAAAATGCGGCAATTGCTAACATGATTCGGACAGACTTAAGCATAGATACGAGTGAGAAACTCTCATCGTAGTCAACATCTTGAACTTGTCGAAAACCTTTTTGCGACAATTCTAGCTTTGTAGATAGTGACACTACTATCAGCGTCCGTCTTCCTCTTGAAGATCCATTTAATCTCAATGGCTCGCCGATCATTGGGCAAGTCAATCAAAGTCCATACTTTGTTCTTCATACATGGATCTCATCTCAGATTTCATGGCCTCAAGCCATTTTGCGGAATCTGGGCTCACCATTGCTTCTTCATAGTTCGTAGGTTCGTCATGGTCTAGTAACATAACCTCCAGAACAGGATTACCGTACCACTCTGGTGCGGATCTTACTCTGGTTTACCTACGAGGTTTGGTAGTAACTTGATCTGCAGTTACATGATCATCATCATTAACTTCCTCACTAATTGGTGTAGAAGTCACAGGAACAGATTTCTGTGATGAACTACTTTCCAATAAGGGAGCAGGTACAGTTACCTCATCAAGTTCTACTTTCCTCCCACTCACTTCTTTCGAGAGAAACTCCTTCTCTAGAAAGGATCCATACTAAGCAACGAATGTCTTGCCTTCGGATCTGTGATAGAAGGTGTACCCAACTGTCTCCTTTGGGTATCCTATGAAGACACATTTCTCCGATTTGGGTTTGAGCTTATCAGGATGAAACTTTTTCACATAAGCATCGCAACCCCAAAATTTTAAGAAACGACAACTTTGGTTTCTTGCCAAACCACAGTTCATAAGGCGTCGTCTCAACGGATTTTGATGGTGCCCTATTTAACGTGAATGCAGCTGTCTCTAATGCATAACCCCCAAAACGATAGTGGTAAATTGGTAAGAGACATCATAGATTGCACTATATCCAATAAAGTACGGTTATGACGTTCGGACACACCATTATGCTGTGGTGTTCCAGGTGGCGTGAGTAGTGAAACTATTTCACATTGTTTTAACTGAAGGCCAAACTCGTAACTCAAATACTCTTCTCCACGATCATATCGTAGAAACTTTATTTTCTTGTTACGATGATTTTCTGCTTCACTCTGAAATTATATGAACTTTTCAAATGTTTCAGACTCTTGTTTCATTAAGTAGATATACCCATATCTGCTCAAATCATCTGTGAAGGTCAGAAAATAATGATACCTGCTACGAGCCTCAATATTCATCGGACCACATACATCTGTATGTATGATTTCCAACAAATCTGTTGCTCTCTCCATAGTTCCGGAGAACGGCGTTTTAGTCATCTTGCCCATGAGGCACGGTTCGCAAGCATCAAGTGATTCATAATCAAGTGATTCCAAAATCCCATCAGTATGGAGTTTCTTCATGCGCTTTACACCAATATGACCTAAACGGCAGTGCCACAAATAAGTTGCACTATCATTATTAACTTTGCATCTTTTGGCTTCATATTATGAATATGTGTATCACTACGATCGAGATCCAACAAACCATTTTCGTTGGTGTGTATGACCATAGAAGGTTTTTATTCATGTAAACAGAACAACAATTGTTCTCTAACTTAAATGAATAACCGTATTGCAATAAACATGATCAAATCATATTCATGCTCAACGCAAACACCAAATAACACTTATTTAGTTTCAACACTAATCCCGAAAGTACAGGGAGTGTGCGATGATGATCATATCAATCTTGGAACTACTTCCAACACACATCGTCACCTTGCCTTTTACTAGTCTCTGTTTATTCTGCAACTCCCGTTTCGAGTTACTACTCTTAGCAACTGAACCAGTATCAATTACCGAGGGGTTGCTATAAACACTAGTAAAGTACACATCAATAATCTGTATATCAAATATACCTTTGTTCACTTTGCCATCCTTCTTATCCACCAAATAGTTGGGGTAGTTCCGCTTCTAGTGACCAGTCCCTTTGCAGTAGAAGCACTTAGTCTCAGGCTTAGGACCAGACTTAGGCTTCTTCACTTGAGCAGCAACTTGCTTGCCGTTCTTCTTGAAGTTCCCCTTCTTCCCTTTGCCCTTTTCTTGAAACTAGTGGTCTCGTCAACCATCAACACTTGATGTTTTTCTTGATTTCTACCTTCGTCGATTTCAGCATCACGAAGAGCTCGGGAATTACTTTCGTCATCCCTTGCATACTATAGTTCATCACGAAGTTCTACTAACTTGGTGATGGTGACTAGAGAATTCTGTCAATCACTATTTTATCTGGAAGATTAACTCCCACTTGATTCAAGCGATTGTAGTACCCAGACAATCTGAGCACATGCTCACTAGTTGAGCGATTCTCCTCCATCTTTTAGCTATAGAACTTGTTGGAGACTTCATATCTCTCAACTCGGGTATTTGCTTGAAATATTAACTTCAACTCCTGGAACATCTCATATGGTCCATGACGTTCAAAACGTCTTTGAAGTCCCGATTCTAAGCCGTTAAGCATGGTGCACTAAACTATCAAGTAGTCATCATATTGAGCTAGCCAAACGTTCATAACGTCTGCATCTGCTCCTGCAATAGGTCTGTCACCTAGCGGTGCATCAAGGACATAATTTTTCTGTGCAGCAATGAGGATAATCCTCAGATCACGGATCCAATCCGCATCTTTGCTACTAACATCTTTCAACATAATTTTCTCTAGGAACATATCAAAAATAAACACAGGGAAGCAACAACGCGAGCTATTGATCTACAACATAATTTGCAAAATACTATCAGGACTAAGTTCATGATAAATTTAAGTTCAATTAATCATATTACTTAAGAACTCCCACTTAGATAGACATCCCTCTAATCCTCTAAGTGATCACGTGATCCAAAGCAACTAAACCATGTCCGATTAACACGTGAGATGGAGTAGTTTCAATGGTGAACATCACTATGTTGATCATATCTACTATATGATTCACGCTCGACCTTTCGGTCTCTGTGTTCCGAGGCCATATCTGTATATGCTAGGCTCGTCAAGTTTAACCTGAGTATTCCGCGTGTGCAACTGTTTTGCACCCGTTGTATTTGAACGTAGAGCCTATCACACCCGATTAACACGTGGTGTCTCAGCACGAAGAACTTTTGCAACGGTGCATACTCAGGGAGAACACTTTTATCTTGAAATTTTAGTGAGAGATCATCTTATAATGCTACCGTCAATCAAAGCAAGATAAGATGCATAAAGGATTAACATCACATGCAATCAATATAAGTGATATGATATGGCCATCATCATCTTGTGCTTGTGATCTCCATCTCCGAAGCACCGTGCTCGTGATCTCCATCTCCGAAGCACCGTCATGATCACCATCGTCACCGGCTCGACACCTTGATCTCCATCGTAGTATCGTTGTCGTCTCGCCAACTTATTGCTTTTACGACTATCGCTACCGCTTAGTGATAAAGTAAAACTATTACATGGCGATTGCATCTCATACAATAAAGCGACAACCATATGGCTCCTGCCAGTTGCCGATAACTCGGTTACAAAACATGATCATCTCATACAACACATTATATCACATCATGTCTTGACCATATCACATCACAACATGCCCTGCAAAAACAAGTTAGACGTCCTCTACTTTGTTGTTGCATGTTTTACGTGGCTGCTACGGGCTTAGCAAGAACCGTTCTTACCTACGCATCAAAACCACAACGATAGTTTGTCAAGTTGGTGCTGTTTTAACCTTCGCAAGGACCGGGCGTAGCCACACTCGGTTCAACTAAAGTGAGAGAGACAGACACCCGCCGGTCACCTTTAAGCAACGAGTGCTCGCAACGGTGAAACCAGTCTCGCGTAAGCGTACGCGTAATGTCGGTCCGGGCCGCTTCATCTCACAATACCGCTGAACCAAAGTATGACATGCTGGTAAGCAGTATGACTTATATCGCCCACAACTCACTTGTGTTCTACTCGTGCATAGCATCAACGCATAAAACCAGGCTCGGATGCCACTGTTGGGGAACGTAGTAATTTCAAAAAAATTTCCTACGCACACGCAAGATCATGGTGATGCATAGCAACGAGAGGGGAGAGTGTTGTCCACGTACCCTCGTAGACCGACAGCGGAAGCGTTATCACAACGCGGTTGATGTAGTCGTACGTCTTCACGATCCGACCGATCAAGTACCGAACGTACGGCACCTCCGAGTTCTACACACGTTCAGCTCGATGACGTCCCTCGAACTCCGATCCAGCCGAGTGTTGAGGGAGAGTTTCGTCAGCACGACGGCGTGGTGACGATGATGATGTTCCACCGACGCAGGGCTTCGCCTAAGCTCCGCAACGGTATTATCGAGGTGTAATATGGTGAAGGGGGGCACCGCACACGGCTAAGAGATCTCAAGGATCAATTGTTGTGTCTCTGGGGTGCCCCCTGCCCCCGTATATAAAGGAGCAAGGGAGGAGGAGGCCGGCCCTAGGGAGGGGCGCACCAAGTGTGGAGTCCTACTAGGACTCCCTAGTCCTAGTAGGATTCCACCTTCCCATATGGAATAGGAAAAGAGGAAGGGAAAAAGAAGGAAGGAAGGGGGCACCCCCCTTCCCTAGTCCAATTCGGACCAGACCAAGGGGAGGGGTGCGGCCACCCTTGAGGCCCTTTTCCTTCTTTCCCGTATGGCCCAATAAGGCCCAATACGTATTTCCGTAACTCTCCGGTACTTCGAAAAATACCCGAATCACTCGGAACCTTTCCGAAGTCCGAATATAGTCGTCCAATATATCGATCTTTACGTCTCGGCCATTTCGAGACTCCTCATCATGTCCCCGATCTCATCCGGGACTCCGAACTCCTTCGGTACATCAAAACTCAATAAAACTGTCATCGTAACGTTAAGCGTGCGGACCCTACGGGTTCGAGAACTATGTAGACATGACCGAGACACGTCTCCGGTCAATAACCAATAGCGGGACCTGGATGCCCATATTGGCTCCCACATATTCTACGAAGATCTTTATCGGTCAGACCGCATAACAACATACGTTGTTCCCTTTGTCATCGGTATGTTACTTGCCCGAGATTCGATCGTCGGTATCTCGATACCTAGTTCAATCTCGTTACCGGCAAGTCTCTTTACTCGTTCCGTAATACATCATCCCGCAACTAACTCATTAGTCACAATGCTTGCAAGGCTTATAGTGATGTGCATTACCGAGTGGGCCTAGAGATACCTCTCCGACAATCGGAGTGACAAATCCTAATCTCGAAATACGCCAACCCAACAAGTACCTTTGGAGACACCTGTAGAGCACCTTTATAATCACCCATTTACGTTGTGACGTTTGGTAGCACACAAAGTGTTCCTCCGGTAAACGGGAGTTGCATAATCTCATAGTCAGAGGAACATGTATAAGTCATGAAGAAAGCAATAGCAACATACTAAACGATCGGGTGCTAAGCTAACGGAATGGGTCAAGTCAATCACGTCATTCTCCTAATGAGGTGATCTCGTTAATCAAATGACAACTTATGTCTATGGCTAGGAAACATAACCATCTTTGATTAATGAGCTAGTCAAGTAGAGGCATACTAGTGACACTCTGTTTGTCTATATATTCACACATGTATTATGTTTCCGATTAATACAATTCTAGCATGAATTATAAACATTTATCATGATACAAGGAAATAAATAATACTTTATTATTGCCTCTAGGGCATATTTCCTTCAATGGGAATGATGCAGCCCGAGGGGCGCTCCCAGCTGAATGAACTTGGAAAATGTCACCTAGTTCTGTTGATGAAGAGATGTCGAGGCAGCTGAAGGTACGCGGCGAGGGGATCGCTCCTCACGAGCCACCGGGGCCATGAGCCTCGGGAGGCTCTGGGGGGTCCAAGAGGTTCCTTGAGGACCGTCTCCATCTTCGTCAGGGCGGCGTGGTGCCTGGCCTCCTTAGCCGCCAGGATGCGCCACAAGTTTTGCTGATAGGCTGATGACACGCTCGGTAGGCCGAAAGGCATGCGAACGTAGCTATGTGGTGGACCCTCGCAGTGGCCCACGCGCGAAGGCCAGAAAGGCTCCTGAGATGCGGCCCTGTTGAGCCCTGGAATATCGATGCAGATGCGCAGCCCAGCATCCTCGCCCGGATGGGGGGCTGCGCTTCGTGAGCGGCGGTCGCCGTGCATGGCCCTAGCGTCTTGCAGCTCCTGAGTGGTCTTGGTGATGAACTCCTGAGCGGTGGGCGCTCCTAGCCCTGTGTCCTCCTGAGGAAAACGTGCCGTGAAGCACGCCTCCAAGTGGTGCCCGAGCGCCTCCCTCGTGATGTTGGCAAGGTCTGAGGCCCTCCAGAAGAGAGCCCCCGAGCCCTGCCCGAGGAGGGTGCTGGGCGCGCCTTCCTATGCGATGGAGGGAGGCGCCCCTGGAGCGGGCGCTGATCCTGACGAGGTTCCGGCTGCGACGCCACCCTCCTGAGGTCCGGCACGGCGCAACTGCTTCTTCTTGGGGATGGCCTCTGGAGGGCCCTCGCCCTTGCTGTCGGGGTCGTCGATTGCTGCAGCTTGAAAGGCACGCTCGAGGGAGCACACCGCGTCTCTTTCTTCACATGGGACCGTGATGATTCCGCCGCTTCCCGGCATCTTGAGGACATTGTAGCCGTGATGGGTCACCGCCATGAACTTGGCCAGGGCTGGATACCCGAGGATGGCGTTGTATGGCAGACGGATGTGCGCGACGTCGAAGTCGATGAGCTCGGTGCGGTAGTTCTTGCATTCTCCGAAGGTGACAAGGAGGCAGACCTGCCCTATCGGTGTGGTGGAACCGTTGGTCACTCCTGAGAAAGGCTTGGTAGGCTGAAGCTGGTCATACGACACTTGGAGGTTGTCGAACGTGTCGACGGACAGGACGTTGAGCCCTGCGCCGCCGTCGATGAGGGTCTTGGTAACTTGCACGTTGCTGATGACTGCTGAACAAAGCATCGGGAGGGCGCTAGCGATGGCTGCGCACTTGAGCTGATCTGCCGAGCTGAAGGTGATGGCGTACTGGGACCACCTGAGCGGGCGCGTGACCTCAAGCTTGGGGAGGACTGCATTCACTTCACGAGCAAACTGTTTGAAGATACGCTGCGAGGCTGGGGTCTGGGCTCCGCCCAAGATGCAGGCGATAGCGCGCGGCTCCTGGAAGCCCCCAGCCCCCTCGTCCTGATGGTGGTCGTCATTCCTTCTTGGCAGTGGCGGCAGCGAAGACCGGCGTTGCCCTGAGGACGATCCTCACGAGGCTGGTCCCTCCAGGCACCCTCGCGAGGCTGATCCTACCAGCGGTCCTCACGAGGCCGGTCACGCTACTCTTGGCGTGGGCCTCGGTCGTCCCAGCGCCCGCCACCACGCCCTCCTCCTCGGCCGTAGCCCCGGTCGCCGCGCTCAGGGCGTCGACCGAAGCGTCCTTCACAAATGGCTCTGAGCTCTTGACAGTCGCTGGTGTTGTGGGTATTCAGGTTATGGAAGGCGCAGAATGGTCGGCTGCTCTTAGATGACTCGGGCTGGTCTCTGCCTCGCTTGGTGTCCGGCTCCGCCGTGAGCACGGTTGCTCCCTTGCGCTTCATGTCCTTGGCCTTGGCTTTCTTCTCCTCCAGATCCGCAACCGGCAGCTCGAGGAGGGAGAGGCGCCCTTCCTCAGCTCTTGCGCACTTGGTCGCCAGGTTGAACAACTCATGAGACGTGCACAACTCCTCATGGATAGCGAGCTCTTCCTTCATCTAGACATCGCGGACGCCATCAGAGAACGCGGAGATGATGGCCTCGTCCGTCACCTTGGGGATCTTGAGACGAATGTTGTTGAAGCGCTGGATGTACTTCTGGAGGGTCTCTCCTGGTTGTTGCTTAACGAGGCGCAGGTCACCCGCGGCCGGCGGGCGGTCGCGAGTGCCCTGGAAGTTGGCGACGAAGTGGTCGCGCATCTCGTCCCAGGAGGAGATCAAGCCTGGAGGCAGGTTCAGGAGCCACGAACGGGCGCCGTCTTTGAGCGCCATAGGGAACCAGTTCGCCATGACTTTCTCGTCGCCGTTGGCCGCCTCGATGCTTAGCTCGTAGAGCTGCAGGAATTCCGCGGGGTCAGGGGTGCTGTCGTAGCGAGGAGGCAGATCTGGCTTGAACTTGCCCGGCCAGGTGACGCTACGCAGCTCGGGGGTGAAGGCGCGGCAGCCGGCCATGGTCGCCGGGGCCCGTCTTGGAGGTGGAGCTTGGTCCTGGCGCCCACGCGCCGCTTCAGCAAGCTGTGCGGGGGCCGGCCGCGGCAGACGATCCTGGCGCAGCGGTGCAAGGAGTGCTGGAGCATTCTCTTGCGGTCGAGGGACTTCTTGGCAGCTTCTTTCTTCGCACGCGATCGCTGGACGTGGCGGGTCGCGTCGTGGAGCCGCGCGTCTTGGTGCCAGGGCACCGTCTTGGGGCAGAGGTGGTGGAGGTGCTCCGTGAGCTACGTCGTCTGTAGCTGGCGGAGGGTGAGGCGGAGAGAGGGACAGCGCAGGGGAGCCCCCTGCGGCGCAGACGAGCTCGGTGATGCGGTCGAGCCAGTCCTCGTAGAGGTCATCGACCGGGCGGTAACGCAGGAGCTCGTGCGCCATGAGGAGCGCGGCCCGTGCGTCCATGGGAGCGCGACGAGCGTGGGACGAGGAACCGGCCGGGGTCAGTGATGGAGTGGCGGTGCGGCCGTCCCGCCGCACCGAGGGGTGCAGCAAGGACACTTGCTGCTTGTTCCCCGCCGGGCCGGCGGCGGCGTTGGCGGCAGGAGACGGAGAATGACGAGGTGGCCCACCGACGGGAGCCGTCTGAGCGACGCGGGTGGCTAGGGCAGCCCGGTGCTCAGCACGAACACGGCGAGCGTCTGCCATGGAGACGACAGAGCAACCGGACGCGGGGTGACGGAAAGGAAGCTCCGGCGCACCCCTACCTGGCGCGCCAAATGTCGGATCACGGGTTCCGGCAAAACCCTCAAGGTTCGAACACTGGGGTGCGCGCGAAGATTTCCTCCCTACCGATCCACGCCCTAGCTCGCTGAGATCTCATGGACGAACTCGACGAACTCACAACACAAAAGACACAAGATTTATACTGGTTCGGGCCACCGTTGTGGTGTAATACCCTACTCTAGTGTGGTGGTGGTGGATTGCCTCTTGGGCTGATGATGAACAGTACAAGGGGAAGAATAGCCTCCTGAGGTTGAGGTGTTCTTGTGCTTGGCCAACTTGTGTGGGTGAGGACTCGATGCCCCTTGCCGTGGTGGCTAGTTCTACTTATATAGGCCCTGGTCCTCTTCCCAAATATTCAGCGGGAAGGGAGCCAACAACGACCAACTTGAAAGGGGACAGCTAGTACAGCTTATCCTGACAAAAGCGGTCTTCGCCTGCAAAAGGCTCTGGTGGTGACGCTGTCTTGGGCTCCATGGTGACCTCCGCCTCGCCGTCCTGCTGGCCTTGGTCTCGTTGCACTGATATGGAAACCTTTGCTTGATGCCTCGGTACTCTGCGCCTGCGCTTGCCTCCTTAGCACCAGAAAGGAAACAAGGACACTGCGCGCGCTGGCACCCGCCTGATCCTGATCATCGTGGCTCACGTCACGAGAACCTCGCGAGGTTTGCCCTGCCTTGATCTCTCCGCTCCTCGTGAGGCAACCTGGTGAGGCCGCTCCTGAGGAGGTCTTGCGTTGTCCGCCTCACGAGGCTTGGCCCCTCGCGAGGGTCTTGAATGCCTTGTTGATGAAGATGGGCCGTACAGGCCTGCTACACAGCCACGCCGTGGGCCGTAGGCAGGCAAGTCTGGGGACCCCCGTTCCCAGAACGCCGACACCCGACCCCGCAGAGTTCTTGCAGCTCTACGAGCTGAGCATCGAGGCGGCCAACGGCGACGAGAAAGTCATGGCGAACTGGTTCCCCATGGCTCTCAAGGATGGCGCCCGCTCGTGGCTCCTGAATCTGCCCCCAGGCTCGATCTCCTCCCGGGATGAGATGCACAACCGTTTCGTCGCCAACTTCCAGGGCACGCGCGACCGCCCGCCGGCCGCGGGTGACCTGCGCCGCGTCAAGCAACAACCAGGGGAGACCCTCCAGAAGTACATCCAACGCTTCAACAATGTCCGTCTCAAGATCCCCAAGGTGATGGAAGAGGCCATCATCTCCGCGTTCTCCGATGGCGTCCGTGACGTCAAGATGAAGGAGGAGATCGCTATCCACAAGGAACTGTGCACATCCCTGGAGCTGTTCAACCTGGCGACCAAGTGCGCAAGAGCTGAGGAAGGGCACCTCTCCCTCCTTGAGCTCCCGGCTGCGGACCCGGAGGAGAAGAAAGCCAAGGCCAAGGACGTAAAGCGGAAGGGAGCAGCCATGCTCGCAGCGGAGCCGGACACCAAGCGCGGCAGAGATCAGCCCGAGTCATCCAAGAGCAGCCGACCATTCCGTGCTTCCATAACCTGCATACCCACAACACCAGCGACTGTCAAGAGCTCAGAGCCATTCGAGAAGGACGCTTCGGTCGATGCCCCGAGCACAACGACCGGGGCTACGGCCGAGGAGGAGGACGTGGTGGCGGACGCTGGGACGATTGTGGCCCGCGCCAGGAGTGGCGCGACCGGCCTCGTCAGGACCGCAGGCAGGATCAGCCTCGCGAGGGCGCGTGGAGGGATCAGCCTCGTGAGGATCGTCCTCAGGGCAACGCGGGCCTTCCTCCAATGCCGCCACCACCAAGAAGGAATGACGACCACCATTAAGACAAGGGGGCTGGGGGCTTCTAGGAGCCACGTGCTATCGCCTGCATCTTGGGCGGAGCTCAGGCCCCAGCCTCGCAGCGTATCTTCAAACAGTTTGCTCGTGAAGTGAATGCAGTCCTCCCCAAGCTTGAGGCCACACACCCGCTCAGGTGGTCCAAGTGCGCCATCACCTTCAGTTCGGTGGATCAGCTCAAGTGGGCGGCCACCGCAGGCGCCCTCCCGATGCTTTGCTCCCCAGTCATCAGCAACGTGCAAGTCACCAAGACCCTCATCGACGGCGGCGCAGGGCTCAACGTCCTGTCCATCGACACGTTCAACAACCTCCAAGTACCGTATGATCAGCTTCAGCCCACCAAGCCTTTCTCAGGAGTGACCGACGACTCCACCACACCGGGTAGGGCAGGTCCGCCTCCCTGTCACCTTCGGAGAACGCAAGAACTACCGCACCGAACTCATCGACTTCGACGTCGCGGACATCCGTCTGCCGTACAATGCCATCCTCGGGTATCCAGCACTGGCCAAGTTCATGGCGGTGACCCATCACGGCTACAATGTCCTCAAGATGCCGGGAAGCGGCAGAATCATCACGGTCCCATGTGAAGAAAGAGATGCGGTGTGCTCCCTTGAGCATGCCTTCCAAGCTGCAGCAATCGACGACCCCGACAGCAAGGGTGACTGCCCTCCTGAGGCCACCCCCAAGGAGAAGAAGCAGATGCGCGGTGTAGGACCTTAGGAGGGTGGCGTCACAACTGGAACCTCGTCAGGATCAGCGCCCGCGCTAGGGGCGCCTCCCTCCATCACATAGGAAGGCGCGCCCGGCGCCCTTCTCGGGCAGGGCTCGGGGGCTCTCTTCTCGAGGGCCTCAGACCTTGCCAACATCACGGGGAGGTGCTCGGGCACCACTTGGAGGCGTGCTTCACAACATGTTTCCCTCAGGAGAACACAGGGCAAGGAGTGCCCACCACTCAGGAGTTCATCACCAGGACCACTCAGGAGCTGCAAGACGCAAGGGCCATGCCGGCAACCGCCACTCACGAAGCGCAGCACCCCATCCAGGCGAGGATGCTGGGCTGCGCATCTGCATCGACATCCCAGGGCTCAACAGGGCCGCATCTCAGGAGCCCTTCTGGCCTTCGCGCGTGGGCCGCTGCGAGGGTCCACCGCACCACTACGTTCGCATGCCTTTTGGCCTGCCGAGCGTGTCGTCCGCCAATCTGCGCAACTCACGGTGCGTCCTGGCGGCTCAGCAGGCCAGGCACCACGCTGTGGTGACGGAGATGGAGACGGTCCTCAGGGAACCACCTGGACCCCCAGAGCCTCCCGAGTGTCAGGGTCCCGGTGGCTCGTGAGGAGCATTTCCTTCGCCGCGTACCTTCAGCTACCCCGACACCCCTTCATCGACAGAACCAGTGACATTTTCCAAGTTTGTTTAGCTGGGAGCGCCCCTCGGGCTACATCATTCCCAGACCGCGTGGGTCCGTCCGTGTGGCATGTACCCCTTTTTTCTTATGTCTTTAGCTTACCTTGCTGGGGGCGCCCCTCGGGCTGCATCATCCCCAAGCCGCTCGGGCCTGACCCAGTGGCGTGTATCTTCCTTGCATTTACTTGAGCTAGTTTGCTTCCCATGCTCAACCTATCTATGACTATCACCTGCTTGACTCTCGCCTCCCACGGGGGCTGCTCACGCTGGCACGACGCTTGTGCACGGGTCCGTCCCTGCAACGTCGACAAATCTGAGCGGCCGTGCTCTGGCTCGCGGCACGCCCCGCGCACGTCACCTCACCAGGCCCTCAGTGCCTTTGCCTCCTCGCGAAGCAACCGGGCGGACTGACAACCATAATGGCAAACCGTGTTTCTCCTTGTGCTGCTTCGCAGGAATCTCATGAGAATGACAGCAGGCTGCACCGCGAGCTCCCTCTTCTCCCATGCAATCCGCTTGCCCGTTAAAAGGGGGGCTCCTGAGCATCGCGACTCAGGAGCTCCTACTGGCTGTCCAGCCCTCACCCCCTGGCCTTGACCACGACACGCGACCTGGCATACCAGCGGCGGCTGAGCTCGCTCGAGGGCCGGGACCTGAGGACGTAGAGCATAAAGGAGAGTGTGGAGAAGAGGGGAAGGCTTGCATGGGCCTGGCCTAGTTATGCATTAACGCGACGCATCACAAGGAATCGACCTCAGACCGCCAAGATAAGTCTCGCACTCAAATCGGCTAATCGTTGGAGTCTAGTGGTCATGCTCGCCGCAGCCCTGTTGCGGCAATGTCGCCTCCCTTTCTTACCTTACCACGGCTGCTTGGGCGCTAAAGGGGACCTCCTGAGCATCACGCCTCAGGGGCTCTTACTGGACCTCGGGCCGCTCACCTCCTGGCCTTGACCACGGCACGCGACCTGGCAAACCAGCGACGGCTGCAACTTGCCTGGGGACCGGGACCTGTCAGCGTAGAGCAACAAGCTGTCGCGAGGTTGGAAATGGGAGACCGAGCCTAAACAGGACATGCATTCGTAATTCTTCATAACAAGGATAGTATCAACAAAAGACATTACAAACCCTTTACATGCCCCCGCGGGGTACTTCTTGATTCCTCGCAGGGAACAAAATATGAGGACTTAGGGGAATCCTATCTACACCCTCCTGTGGCTGACGCCATCATCAATAGTGGGCCATGGGAGGCCGGCGCCAACCCCATCCAAATCAGCGTCGGCGGCGGCTGGATGCCGCAGCCCTGCTCCGGGCGCGGCAAGAGCTCAGGGGCACGTAGCTCGTCACTCGTCTCCGGAGTCTCGTAGAGCTCAGGAGAACCGTTGGACGCCCAAGAGTCGCTGCTGCTGGAGGAGCCGCAGGCTGGGCGCGCACCGTCGTGGCGCTCCATTCCAGGGCAGCACTCCAGGCGGCGACCCTCCGCATCGAAGACCTTGAAGAACAGCGTGGAGGCACCGTCATAGTCGAAGTGGATCGCGAGGGTGCCCTCAGCACGGCAAACCCGCGCAACCTCACCCCAACCGCGGGTCATGAAGATCTTGCCGGAGGAGACCACTTCAACCTATGCTCCGGTCGGCGGGGCGTCGCAGTCAGCATGCTGCAACCAGAGCTCGAGGGGCCCCCTCGGTGGCATCATGTCGGAGAAGAACCGCGGGAAGCGGATCCAGGTGCTTGGGGGCATCGCCGCCCACAGCACAAGCTCGCGAGAAGAGTCCGCAGCGTGGGTTCCAGGGGCGACGGCGCGTGTCGCCATGGCGTGGCGGCCGCGGACGCGGCGCGGGCGGCGCCGCTCGTTGCTGCTTCCTCCCGAGCCCTCGGCTTGGGTGTATAAGGGCAGCGGATACCCAGGAGGAGGCCGCTCGCACCAAGGCCTCGTCGCCACCTGCATCGCCGCTGCGTCCCGGCGGTGAACCGACCTCTTCTTCAGCGGGAGCGTCGTCGGCAAGTCGAGGGGAATCTTTCCCTTCTCCGCTGCAGAAAACCTTCGGATGGGCGCCATTGCTACTAGCAGAGGAGCAAGGAGGAAGAAGCAAGCGGACTGGGAAGAGATGGGCGACAGGGGCTCTGCCCCCCTTCCCCATTTATAGCGGGAGAAGGCCAACCGGCACCTCCCACGATCACTGGTAATGATGGCTTTCCCTTGCATGTCGCAGGGACTTGTCAAGTCGGGCAGTTGCCGAGGCAGCGTGGGGAAGCGGAGACGCCCACGTCCAATCAACCGCCACGCGTCGACCAGGGCCACATGCTTTTGGGGCCCGCGACGCTCCGTACTTGACCTTTGGCTTTGCCTCGAAGCCAAGCCCGAGTGCGCTTTGGGCCCCGGGGCTACTGTCGGTGTTCTGGGAACGGGGGTCCCCAGACTTGCCTGCCTGCGGCCCACGGCATGGCTGTGCTAGCAGGCCTGTACGGCCTAGCTTCACCAACAAGGCGTTCAAGACCCTTGCGAGGGGCCAAGTCTCGTGAGGCGGACGACACAAGACCTCCTCAGGAGCGGCCTCACCAGGTTGCCTCGCGAGGAGCGGAGGGATCAAGGCAGGGCAAACCTCACGAGGTTCTCGTGACACGAGCCATGATGATCGAGACCAGGCGGGCGCCAAGCGGGCGCCAGCGCGCGCAGCGTCCTTGTTTCCCCTTTGGTGCTAAGGAGGCGAGCGCAGGCGCAGAGTACCGAGGCGTCAAGAAAAGGTTTCCATATCAGTGCAATGAGACCAAGACCAGCCGGATGGCAAGACGGAGGTCACCATGGAGCCCAAGGCGGCGTCACCGCCAGAGCCTTTTGCAGGCGAAGACCGCTTTTATCAGAATAAGCTGTACTAGCTGTCCCCTTTCAAATTGGCCGTTGTTGGCTCCCTTCCCGCTCAATATTTGGGAAGAGGACCAGGGCCTATATAAGTAGAACTAGCCACCACCGTAGGAGGCACGCAGAGTTGGATCCAAACCCATTCGGTGGCATCGAGTTTAGAGCTCACAAGCAAGCCCGAGCTGAGTGAATCCACACACACAAGTTCGCCAAGCACAAGAACACCTCCACCTCAGGAGGCTGTTCTTCCCCTTGTACTGTTCATCATCAGCACAAGAGGCAATCCACCACCACCACACTGGAGTAGGGTATTACACCACAACGGTGGCCCGAACCAGTATAAATCTTGTGTCTTTTGTGTTGTGAGTTCGTAGAGTTTGTCCGCGAGATCTTAGCAAGCTAGGGCGTGGATCGGTAGGGGGGAAGAACTTCGCCCGCACCCCAGAGTTCGAACCTTAAGGGTTTTGCCGGAACCCGTGATCCGACAGTGATCCCCATTAATTATTTTCAAACTTGATCAAATTAGTTGAAGTTGGACAAGGAAGACAACTTAATGAGTTATGTTTGGGTATATTTGTGTAAGTTATATTGTTATGGATCCTCTAACATGTGGTGCTTGCTATTTAGAATCCTTTGCTAGCCAAAATATCTGTACTAAGCGGGAATACTGCTTGTGCATCCAAATTCCTTGAACCAAGTTTCTTCCATGAGTGTCCACCATATCTACCTATATGCGGTATTTACCTGCCGTTCCAAGTAAATTTGCATGTGCCAAACTCTAAACCTTCAAATAATAATATGTTTTGTATGCCCGAATCGCTCATGTAGCGACTAGGGGTTGTCAGTATCGTCCATGATAGGTGGGTTATTCTCACGATGAGTGGACTCCGCTCATCATTCACGAGAAAATGGCTGGTAACTGGGATGCCCAGTCCTATGATCAAAAGATCAAAAACAAATTCGCAAATAATTTAAACAAACTCCCCCAGGATTGTTGATAGTTGGACGGCACCCGTTGTTTCGGACAAGCCGTGGAGTGTGATTGTTGGTGGAGGGGGAGTAAAATCTTTACCTTTCTGCTTGGGAACCGCCTATAATGTATCTAGTATGGAAGATATTGGGAACCCTTTGTCGTTATGTTGACAATGAAAGCATACCTCTCAAAATTATTTTCATCTCTGTTTTTGCTTCAAGCTCTGGCACCTCTGCAAATCCCTGCTTCCCTCTGCGAATGGTCTATCTTTTACTTTTATGCAAGAGGCAGTAGTATTCCTCCTCATTCCAACCTACTTTTTAGTTGGCAAGCATCATGTGGTGGAGAAAGATCTAAGCATATATGGCCACTCAAATATATTTGAGCATGAATTATTATTGTTGACATTACCCTTGAGGTAAAAGGTTGGGAGGCGAAACATTAAGCCCCTATCTTTCTCTGTGTTCGATGAATACTATTTGTTCTAAAAATATGCTTTGAGTGGTAGCAATCATGGAAGACTATATGATGGTTGAGTATGTGGGATTTGCTAAATCAAAGTTCTTACATAGACCCTTCCTGAAAATAAGATGAATTGCAATTGTTTGATGACTGAGAACATAGTTTGTTAGTTTTCAAGAAAGTTTATGGTCTATGCTTTAACATGTGAATAACTTGTTACTTGATCATGAAAAGTTTTATGAGTTGAGCTACTGTTATGATATATAATGATGCTAGAAAAAGTGATTGGAACTATCATTGATCAAACTTATGCACTTGCTAGCATTCACACTTCATAAATTATTTCTTTTATCATTTACCTACTCGAGGACGAGCAGGAATTAAGCTTGGGGATGCTGATACGTCTCCAACGTATCTATAATTTATGAAGTATTCATGCTATTATATTATCTGTTTTGGATGTTTATGGGCTTTACTAAACACTTTTATATTATTTTTGGGACTAACCTATTAACCGGAGGCCCAGCCCAAATTGTTGTTTTCTTGCCTATTTCAGTGTTTCGAAGAAAAGGAATATCAAACGGAGTCCAAACGGAATGAAACCTTCGGGAGAGTTATATTTGGAACAGAAGAAATCCAGGAGACTTGGAGTAGACGTCAGGGAAGCTTCGAGGAAGCCACGATGCAGGGAGGCGCGCCCCCACCTCATGGGTCCCTCGTGGCTCCCCTGACTGACTTCTTTCGCCTATGTATGTCCATATACCCTAAAAAGATCGGGGAACAGAATAGATCGGGAGTTCCGCCGCCGCACGCCTCTGTAGCCACCAAAAACCAATCGGGACCCTGTTCCGGCACCCTGCCGGAGGGGGATCCCTCACCGGTGGCCATCTTCATCATCCCGGCGCTCTCCATGACGAGGAGGGAGTAGTTCACCCTTGGGGCTGAGGGTTTGTACCAGTAGCTATGTGTTTGATCTCTCTCTCTCTCATGTTCTTGATTTGGCACGATCTTGATGTATCGCGAGCTTTGCTATTATAGTTGGATCTTATGATGTTTCTCCCCCTCTACTCTCTTGTAATGGATTGAGTTTTCCCTTTGAAGTTATCTTATCGGATTGAGTCTTTAAGGATTTGAGAAAACTTTATGTATGTCTTGCATGTGCTTATCTATGGTGACAATAGGATATTCACGTGATCCACTTGATGTATGTTTTGGTGATCAACTTGCGGGTTCCGTTTGTGAACTTATGCATAGGGGTTGGCACACGTTTTCGTCTTGACTCTCCGGTAGAAACTTTGGGGCACTCTTTGAAGTACTTTGTGTTGGTTTGAATAGATGAATATGAGATTGTGTGATGCATATCGTATAATCATACCCACGGATACTTGAGGTGACATTGGAGTATCTAGGTGACATTAGGGTTTTGGTTGATTTGTGTCTTAAGGTGTTATTCTAGTACGAACTCTATGATAGATCGAACGGAAAGAATAGCTTCATGTTATTTTACTACGGACTCTTGAATAGATCGATCCAAAAGAATAACTTTGAGGTGGTTTCGTACCCTACCATAATCTCTTCGTTTGTTCTCCGCTATTAGTGACTTTGGAGTGACTCTTTGTTGCATGTTGAGGGATATTTATATGGTCCAATTATGTTATTATTGTTGAGAGAACTTGCACTAGTGAAAGTATGAACCCTAGGCCTTGTTTCCTAGCATTGCAATACCGTTTACGCTCACTTTTATCGCTTGCTACCTTGCTGTTTTTATATTTTCAGATTACAGAAACCTATATCTACCATCCATATTGCACTTGTACCACCATCTCTTCGCCGAACTAGTGCACCTATACAATTTACCATTGTATTGGGTGTGTTGGGGACACAAGAGACTCTTTGTTATTTGGTTGCAGGGTTGCTTGAGAGAGACCATCTTCATCCTACGCCTCCCACGGATTGATAAACCTTAGGTCATCCACTTGAGGGAAATTTGCTACTGTCCTACAAACCTCTGCACTTGGAGGCCCAACAATGTCTACAAGAAGAAGGTTGCATAGTAGACATCAGTTAGCCCAAGATCAAAGAGCGTGGTCCCCATGGACGTTGTATCATCCCACAGCAGTGGCACCGGCCCAATCGTGCACTATGAATTGCCAACTGCTGATGCTCTAGAGGCTAAACTTGTAACACCCATGATGCGGCTATATCTCCCACGTGTCAAGGCACGACTTAGAGGCATAACCGCATTGTGGTTTTGTCGCAAGAAGGGTCATCTTCACACAATCCCATGTAATGAACAAGAATGGGATAAGAGAGTTGGCTTACAATCGCCACTTCACACAATACTTAAATAAATTCATACATCATCCAAAATACACACATAGACCGACTACGGTCAAATCCAAAAGAAAAGGAAGACAAGCCCAAATGCTAGATCCCCGATCGTCCCAACTGGGCACCACTACTGATCATCCGGAAAAGAAACATAGTAACGAGCAAGGTCCTCATCGAACTCCCACTTGAGCTCGGTTGCGTCACCTGCACTGGTATCATCGGCACCTGCAACTGTTTTGGTAGTATCTGTGAGTCACGAGGACTCAGCAATCTCAAAACCCGCGAGATCAAGACTATTTAAGCTTATGGGTTGGAAAGGGGTAATGTGGTGGAGCTGCGGCAAGCACTAAGCATATATGGTGGCTAACATGCGCAAAGAAGAGCGAGAAGACAAGCAACGCAATGGTCGAGAAGCTAGAAGTGATCAAGAAGTGACCCTGAAACTACTTACGTTCATACATAACCCAAACCGTGTTCACTTCCCGGACTCCGCCGAGAAGAGACCATCACGGCTACACACACGGTTGATGCATTTTAATTAAGTCAAGTGTCAAGTTCTCTACAACCGGACATTAACAAATTCCCATCGGCCACATAACCGCGGGCACGATTTTCGAAAGTTTATACCCTACAGGGGGTGTCCCAACTTAGCCCATCACAAGCTCTCACGATCAACGAAGGATATTCCTTCTCCGGGAAAGACCTGATCAGACTCGGAATCCCGGTTACAAGACATTTCGACAATGGTAAAACAAGACCAGCAAGACCACCCGAATGTGCCGGCAAATCCTGATAGGAGCTGCACATATCTCGTTCTCAGGGCACACCGGATGAGCAATCCGTACAACTAAAACCAGCCCTCAAGTTTCCCTGAGGTGGCGATGCAAAGGGCTCTAGTTTGTACCAACACTCAGAGGAGCACTGGCCCGGGGGGTTAAAATAAAGATGACCCTCGGGCTCCGTAAACCCAAGGGAAAAAGGCTTAGGTGAGGCAAATGTAAAACCAAGGTTGGGCCTTTGTAACGCCCACGATGCGGCTATATCTCCCACGTGTTGAGGCATGACTTAGAGGCATAACCACATTGTAGGTATTGTCGCAAGAAGGGTCATCTTCACACAATCCCATGTAATGAACAAGAATGGGATAACGAGAGTTGGCTTACAATCGCCACTTCACACAATACATAAATTAATTCATACATCATCCAAAATCCACACATAGACCGACTACGGTCAAATCCAAATGAAAATAACATAACCCCAATTGCTAGATCCCCGATCGTCCCAACTGGGCTCCACTACTGATCATCAGGAAAAGAAACATAGTAACGACCACGTTCCTCGTCGAACTCCCAATTGAGCTCGGTTGCATCATCTGCACTGGCATCGTCGGCACCTGCAACTGTTTTGGTAGAATCTGTGAGTCATGAGGACTCAGCAATCTCACACCCGCGAGATCAAGACTATTTAAGCTTTTAGGAAAGGATGGTGTAATGAGGTGGAGCTGTAGCAGGCACTAAGCATATATGGTGGCTAACATACGCAAATGAGAGCGAGAAGAGAAGTAACGCAACGGTCGCGAAGCTAGAAATGATCAAGAAGTGATCCTGAAACTACTTACGTTCATGCAAAACTCAAGCCGTGTTCACTTCCCGGACTCCGCCGAGAAGAGACCATCACGGCTACACACACGGTTGATGTATTTTAATTAAGTCAAGTGACAAGTTCTCTACAACCGGACATTAACAAATTCCCATCTGCCTCATAACTGTGGGCACGACTTTCAAAAGATAATACCCTGCAGGGGTGTCCCAACTTAGCCCATTATAAGCTCTCACGGTCAACGAAGGATAAACCTTCTCCCAGGAAGACCCGATCAGTCTCGGAATCCCGGTTTACCAGACATTTCAACAATGGTAAAACAAGACCAGCAAAGCCACCCGAATGTGCCGACAAATCCCGATAGGAGCTGCACATATCTCGTTCTCAGGGCACACCGGATAAGCGAAGCGTACAGGTACCAACGTAACCCAAGTTGCCAAGGGACGGTCCCGCACAGTGCTCTAGTTTGGACCAGCACTCAGAGGAACACTGGCCCGGGGGTTTAAATAAAGATGACCCTCGGGCTCGCGAAAACCCAAGGGAAAAAGGCTTAGGAGGCAAATGGTAAAACCAAGGTTGGGCCTTGCTGGAGGAGTTTTATTCAAGGCAAACTGTCAAGGGGGTCCCATAAATCACCCAACTGCGTAAGGAACGCAAACTCAAGGAACATAATACTGGTATGACGGAAACTAGGGCGGCAAGTGTGGAACAAAACACCAGGCATAAGGCCGAGCCTTCCACCCTTTACCAAATATATAGATGCATTAATTAAATAAGAGATATTCTGATATTCCAAAATATCCATGTTCCAACATGGAACCAACTTCAACTTCACCTGCAACTAGCAACGCTATAAGAAGGGCTGAGCAAAAGCGGTAACTTAGCCAAACAACGGTTTGCTAGGAAAGGATGGTTAGAGGCTTGACATGGCAATATGGGAGGCATGATATAGCAAGTGGTAGGTAGCGCAGCATGGCAATAGAGCGAACAACTAGCAAAGCAAAGATAGAAGTGATTTCGAGGGTATGGTCATCTTGCCTGCAAGGTTCTCAGAGTTGTCGAAAGCTTGATCCTCGTAAGCGTACTCAACAGGTTCCTCATTCACGAACTCGTCTCCTGGCTCTACCCATAGTAAGAACACAAGCAATGGAACCACAATCAATCACGGGCAATGCACAAGCAACATGATGCAAAACATGCATGATATGCGAGATGTGGTATGCGATGCATATGCGTGCTCCGGAAGAAAAGAATGAACAAGGCAGTAACTTGGCAAACCAAGTATGCCACTGGAAAGATGAGATGATTTTGGTCGAAATCGATATAAAGATCATCGGAAACGGATGCACGGTTTGCAAATGGCAAGCAAAACAAGAATGACACGATTCTGCGATTAACAGCATGATAGCACTTAGAATACAACAAGTAAGTATGCTATAGCACCCCAACATAGTAACAAAGCATATGAAAGTAATCTACAGGAGATGCTTGACAAAAGATGAACACCGAGCTATGGCTAGATCACACAATAACAGGTCCAAACAAGCATGGCAAAAGTGCAAAAGATATCAGGTTCACAGACTTGGTGAAATTACTGGACATGGCTGAAACAGCATCAGGTAGCCATGTTCAGAGCAAGCAATTAACATGCTACAGGAACTTAACATAGCAAAACAAGGCATGGCATGAATTTACTAAATGCATAGAACAAAAGTCCCTTACTGACAATGAGCCAAAAAGGATCAGAAGATATGATGCACCCATGTAAACATAGCAAGTTTCGTTAACAGGTTTCAGACTTGGCAGAAAACAGAGCATGGCAGTAACAGCATCATGAAGGCATCTTGGTGAGCTTGATCCACTCACCACAAAGCAATCCATGACAAAACAAGCATACCTACAGCAAGATGGAATGTTTATAAAGCAAACCATGGCAAGAGAAAGTTCATAGCATGCAAGGATCAACTACAACAACCTTGGCAAAATTGATTAACATGTAAACAATCTGCCAGGAACATTTTATAGCAAAAGTAGAGCAAGATTGAGACATTCTAGGTCACTCCATAATTGCAAACAGGGGCATGGATGGATAGAGCATAACCATATCTAAAAAACATCCTTATTGAACATACTCAAAAGAAGCATGGATCTCACTGTAGACACATGGATACATGGCATAAAAATAACAGCAGTAACAGACAGTGAAAATCCTAAGTCCCTGAAAACAGAAACATCACGAAGCCTAGTTTGCATGCTTGTGCTAGTCACCACATAAATCACAAAAATACATGGCATACACCTCTGTAGAGATGACATGGCATAGATCAAAACACCTGTAGAGCTTATGCCCATAAGATGCACACATCAATTGCAACAAAAATAACAAATCACCAAGTTCTGATAAGTAACAGCAGAAAACATCATATAGCACTCTTGCACCAGAGATTTGGGCATCAACATGAAATCAAATGAACATGGCATAATGGAGCAAAATAAAGATCATCTCGAGACGAACATTTCGATATATCATGCACGCAAAACGGAGCAGTATGCAATGAGATATGATGCGATGAACGGGAGAATATAATGTAAAAATCTCAGGACTTAGAGAAATTTCGGGGGAGGGAAAGGAGTCAACCCTCTCTGCGCGGATCTGGATCGTGGTGGCCGGAGCTCGTTCGCCGGAGACAGGAGAGGAGAGGGGGACGGCGGCCGGCGTCGAAGGAGCTCGGGAGGAGGCGGAGGAGCTTGGAGGGAGGAAGCCGGAGGGGCCGAGGCGATGGGCGCGGGTGGAGGCGGCGTGGCGCCGGCGGAGCTCGCCGGCTCGGGCGCGGCGGCCGGCGAGGGCGGCGAAGGACGGCGGCGCGGGGCGCGGGGCTCCGCGGGGAGCGGGGAGGCGCTGGCGCGCGCGGGCGACTCGGGCGGCGGCGAGACGGGCCGCGGGGCCGGTCGCGGGCCTCACGGGCCGGCGGCGTACGGGCGGCGGGGGCGCCACGTGGTGGCTCGCGGTTGGTGCGGGCTGCAGCGGCGGGTTCGTCCGGCGCCGGGCGGACGTGTCCGGCGCGTGGAGGGAGCGTGGCTAGGGTTTGGACCCGGATTTCGGAGGGGGAGGTGTTTATATAGGCATAGGGAGCTAGGAGAGTCCAAATGAGGCACGGTTTTCGCCCACACGATCGTGATCGAACGACCGAGAGCATGAAGGTGACTTAAGTGGGTTTTGGGCTGTTTGGAAGGGTTTTTTGCTGGAACACACAAAAGGACTTTGCGGTTACCCCGTTAACCATTGGAGCATCAAACGACCTCCAAATGGAACGAAACTTGACAGGTGGTCTACCGGTGGTATACCAAGGCCACTTGGCAAACCTCGGTCCATTCCGAGAACATTCAACACCCGCTCACGAAAAGAAACAAGAGGGGTGCGCCGGTGCATGTGGGAGTGTCGGATTGCAAAACGGACAACGGGGAAAATGCTCGGATGCATGAGACGAACACGTATGCAAATGAGATGCACATGATGACATGATATGAGATGCATGACATGAACAAAATGCAAAAATGAAAAACAAAACCCAACCACGAAGGGAATATCATAACACATAGCCAAAAATGGCAAGAGTTGGAGTTACAAATATGGAAAGTTACATCCGGGGTGTTACAGCCTTGCTGGAGGAGTTTTATTGAAAGCGAACTGTCAAGGGGGTCCAATAACCCCAACCGTGTAAGGAACACAAAATCAAGGAACATAACACCGGTATGACGGAAACTAGGGCGGCAAGAGTGGAACAAAACACCAGGCATAAGGGCGAGCCTTCCACCCTTTACCAAGTATATAGATGCATTAATTAATTAAATAAGAGATATTGTGATATCCCAACATATCCATGTTCCAACATGGAACAAACTTCATCTTCACCTGCAACTAGCAACGCTATAAGAAGGGCTGAGCAAAAGCGGTAACTTAGCCAAACAATGGTTTGCTAGGAAGGTGAGTTAGAGGCTTGACATGGCAATATGCGAGGCATGAAAAACAAGTGGTAGGTAGCGCGACACAGCGATAGGGCGAACAACTAGCAAGCAAAGATAGAAGTGATATCGAGGGTAATGGTCATCTTGCCTGAGATCCCGCAAGGAAGAAGAACGAGTCCATGAAGAAGACAAACGGACATAGTCGAACGGATCCTCACAATCGCAACGTAACCGGAGCTATCAAGAAGAAGCAACACCGGAAAGAAGCAAACAACATGGTAAACACACAAGCATAAACATGGCATGATGCACAAACAAGTATGATGCATGTCCGGTTTAAATACGTATGGCATGGCAAAGTGCACAAACATAAACATGGCATGATGCACAAACAAGTATGATGCATGTCCGGTTTAATTAGGTATGGCATGGCAAAGTGCACAAACAATACTACAAGTTAAGTGGAGCTCAATATGCAACGCGTTGCATATTGACGAAACACCACATCAATTATTTAGTTCTCTCTCGATTATGTACCCAACAATATTGAATGTTGTTAAACATGGCAAGAGGTGAAACATAAGTAAACTAACTATTTAGGCAAGTTTAAATGAGGCCGGAACAACAAACAACAATTTCAGAAAATCCCCATGTGCATATTTTAGATTTGGTACTGTTCTGCCTAAAACCATATTTTATTGTTGTTAAACAGGAAAATAAAGTGCAACATGTTAATCTATGCATTTTCCTACCCCATTTACATATAAAGTTTATTTAATTTGGAGCTACGGTTATTTAGTTATGAAATAAATCATTTTAACATGGCATTTATGCAAAATTAAACAAACAACAAGTTCAAACATTTATAACATGGATGAAAGTGGCATATTATGAAACTAGATGAAAAATCTAAGCATTTACGTATATAAAATATTTTAAACCGATGCATGGTTAATTAGTTATTACATGCATGAACATAAGGGTTTTTCTATAAAACAGACAGCTCTGGAAAATTAGACAAATTCGTATAACTGGAAAAAATGAACGGGCCGCATCTGGCTGGGTCAAGAGAGAGGAGCTACTCACATCGGGCCTTGAGGCCGAATCTGGAGTTGGGCCAGGGAGGCGCTGTGGATAAGTAGTCCACGCAGCAGGGCCGTCAACGGCGCGGGCGAGCGTTCTGCTTGACCAAAACGAAGCAGGCGGCAGCGGCAGGACATGGCAGCGGGCGAAGCTAAAGACGCCGGTGCACGGGCGAGGCACAGGACGGCGGCGCCGGACTTGGCGGGTCGAGCAGAGGGACTTGGCGCCGCAGCGAAGAAGCTTCAGGGCGGCGGCTTGGCGACTCTGGCGAAGAGGCGCGGTAAGAAGACGGTGGCTTGGATGCCAGACGCGCAGCCGTCGGGGAGCCATGGGGACTTGGGTCGGCTGCTGTCCATGGCGTCGGGGCAGGGCTCTTTGGTTCCTGCGGAAGCAGGAGAAAGGAGAGATAGAGATTAGAGCAGAGGAGGGAGAGAGACGAAGCAGGAGGGCAGAAGAAAGGAGCAGGGGCGCGGCAGGTGCTCATCTTGTTGGCTGGTGGTGGTGGTTGCTGGCGACGAGGTTCGCCGGGGGCGCGGGGTCACGAGGTTGGAGGAGCTTAGGCCTTGGGGTCGCTCCACGAGATGGATCAAGCGCGGCTGTGCTGGGAGGCTGGATCGGGGCTGCTCGATCGGATGAACTGGGGGCACAGGAGCCATTGGATGCCGATCTGACGGCTCCAGATGGGTGGATGGTTGGTGGATCTGGGGAGGTGGCTGGCTGTGCGTGGGTTGGTGAGGAGGGGATCTGGGAGGATCCCAAGATTGAGAGTGGCGGCGGCGGGTGAGGGATTGGATGGATGGGACTTCCTAGACTAGGGTTTGGACCTATATATATAATAGCATGTGGGTTAGATTAGGGGCGATCTAGTCCCTCCGATTTTAATCGTACGGTCTCGGATAAATAGGTTAGGGGCCCAAATAAGAAAACGGAGATGTTTTATAGATGTTAGGAGAAGATCTGAATGCAATGGTGATGACTGAGCGGTTCAGGTTTGGGGCAGTTTCGGACACGCACACAAGGGGGTCTGAGAGAGGTCGACAACGACAAAGGGGCATGTCAAAAGGTCAATAGAGACAAGCGAGGAGCGGCAACTACGAACGATGCAAGCTTTATGAAAACATGCAAATGCAATGCGCATGATGCTATGAGATGAGATGCAACAAACAAATAAATAACACAGCTGACTCGCAAAACAAGGAAGGCATCTGGAGCGTTGGTCTTGGGGCGTTACAAAACTAGTGGTAGAAAGAGATTCTGCTTCTGCACTTAGAGATGAAGTTGACATGTTGAGGAAGCAAACATCACAATCAGTAGCAGTACTCAAGACAACCATTAAATATTTGGTGGATTTCAAAACGAAGCAAGCTAAGACTGACCACATTGTTAAGGTCCTGAAGGAAAAAAAGGAAATTAAATTCCCACTTGGTAAATCATAGGTGAAATGTTCTTTCCATCGTTGAATAACCTTTGTGTTGTTTGTTCATGTAATCAATCAAACCATTTGTTTTAGAGATCATGTAATAATTGTTTGTTGTTTTTTGTTTTTTGGTTTGTAATTTTATTTGAGCACAAGTCTGTATTAATTGATAAGACTCGGAGACATTTCATTTTGATTGCTGTGCCAGACCTACAAATATGCCAATCGGGCTGAATGTGCATTCAGCAATAATAGTAGTATAGATGGACCATAAGTGGCACGCATCGGAAAGGGCCAAGATGCTGTAGTAGCTTGGCTAAAAAAAGGCTGTTGTAGCAAAAAACAGTATAGCGGCCTGGCTTATGTATGTTAGTTGATATTATTGATCCATATACTCTATAAGTGTTTATATGTCTGTTAGTTCTATACATTCTTGGTTGATTGACTCGGTATTTGAATCTTGATACATCGCTTGTGTACATATCTAAACGGGAGTATACATTATGTTGCGTGTGACATTTGAGTTGGACATGAAGTGTTCCAAATATTCGAATTCACCTTAAACTGGATTCTAGCTTCTGAATTTGAGTATCGACATTTGTAAACCATATTCATATATGATAGTGGAATACATCTTTGTCATCCTTTTGAAGATATATAAAAATACATAGAATGATTTGTAAAGATTCGTATAGGAATACAAAATGGATTCGAATTTAGTTGCCAGGGTAAACGTGGATGCTTATTGTACCAAAATTCGAAAGAAGCGGCAAAATGTCTCACCCCCACGTCGGCTGCCCGAAGCCAAGTGTTTGGGAGATGGAAATTACTGTCTACCCATTACACGGACAATCCATCGGCCCGATTTCCACTGCTCTAAATAGGGGTAGGTTAGTAACTTCAATTAGACGTGACACGACCGCCTCTGAGCCCATTCCGACATGGTGGGCGCCAAACATGGGCGGCAAAACACATTTGATTCAAGCTCGTCCGAAAGACATCTGTTTCTCCCTCCATTTCCCCATTCATACACGGTGGTCGGCAAAACAAACTCGACTTAGCCGAAATCGATGTAGGCAAATATTTTCAATAGGGGCAGGTTTGTAACTTCACTCAGATATGACACAACCGCCCTACCTGTCAGCCCTGTTCATACACCGTGGGCGCCAACCATGGGCGCCAACCACCCTCTCCTCGCCCGAAATCGCTCTGGGCAAATATTGGCGAGATGCGAGATTACCGTCGTATCCCCAACCGACGGGACGTCCAAATTCTAAACGGGGGCTAAGTTTGTAACTTTCCCATATTTCAGACAGGCGTGTCCCAAAAACATGGTTTCACGTACCTCTCCCTCCATTTTCCCATTCATACACCATCTGCGCTAGAACACCATCCCCACACCAGCCTCCGTCCGCCACCCCATCCATCGCCGCCGTCCTCCACCCCATCCATCGCCGTCGTCCTCCACCACATCCATCGCCACCGTCCTCCACCATGCCGGAGCGCCTACCAAGACCGCGTCGTCCACTGCTAGAGATGGACGTTTCTCATCCACGGCGACGGACCAAGAGCCTTGCATCACGTCCTCTCGCTTCATCGGCGCCGTCGTCCTCTTTGCCGGGGCCGCTCACACGACCTTCTCTTCCACCGCAACGAGACTTATGCCCTGATGCACCCGTCTACCATCGCAGATCTGCTTGAACACCACCAACAGCCATCGCACCCCCGATGCCTCCACAGCGCCGCAAGAGAGGTGGTACTTCATATCTCCCCAGCATTTTGATCTCAACCAGAAAATACTCCCTCCGTCCGGAAATACTTGTCATCAAAATGAATAAAAGGGGATGTATCTAGATGTATTTTAGTTCTAGATACACCTTTTTGTCCATTTTGATGAAAAGTTTTTTCGGACGGTGGGAGTAGATCTTAACTTGGTTACTCTACTTTCTTTTCAGCTCTTAGAATTTAGCTCTTAGTTCGAAGCAAACAATGGCTGCTAAATATCATTTCTCCGGTTTGCAGCTTCAAATCTGCCATGGCACAGTCATAATACGGTTTAATTGATCATGGTGTTTTCGTGGTGGTTTCTTTAATAGAAATCGGAGGGGAAACCCTCTTTTGCTAAAAAAAATTATGCTTAGAGTTTCCCCCTTTTTTGATCACTATACGATCAGAATACGTGCTTCGTGTCATAACAGCACTGCTCCACCCATCAAGCTAAACAAGCTTAGTTGTTCAAATACGAATCTGATATTATTAAAACAGAGTTGTTTAATTGGTTAGCTAAATGTTCCTAAATTAGTTTCGAAAATGCATGTTTGCCGCTCGGGTGTGTATCTCTACAGGGTGCCCACGGTGGGACGGCCCACCCTTGGATTTTGGGTCATCCCAGGACCCGATTCCTCTCTGTTCTGCTACACGCTTCCGATCTCTACTCGCCCCCAACCGCCTGCCTCACCGGCGACTTGCCGTCCCCGGACGGCATGACTCTAGGAGGAGACGCCGGACTAGCAGGAGGTCAGGAGCCGCTCGCCCAACAGCGTCACCGCTGCCCGGGAGTGCCGCCGTGCCTACCTTCCCAGTCCGTTCAGGGCTCAGGCATGCAGCACCCACTAAGCCAACACGATTTATCCTGAGATACGTCCTCAACACTCAGCAGCCACTCCTCATCAACCATTTTCTAATTGATTCATTACTCATTAGGCAGGATTGTCATTAGGGTTTGTTGTGTGCTCAGTGCTACCTACACTTAATGGTTCAGATGTATTCGGTAATCTTTAGTACCTGTAAAGTTCACAGGGTTTTCAAAATTCCAGCCCTAGGAACAGACACTAGTCATTTTGGATTTTTGGTCGTAGTGACATTGACCCAGATAACTACTGCAAGCCAAGTTTGTTGACAATTTTACTTGTCTTTCTTACTCATTCGATATAATATCCAATTATTCACGTTGATCAGTTGCAAACAATAAGTGCTAGACAAACTTCTTGATTCAGATTTTGGACGGTCTCTTACTGCAGTTACAATTCTGCATACTTGTCCTAGTAAGCTCACAAGTAAATGATTGATTCACTACATCTATGCTTGCCTTGTCATATTTGTTGTCAATATCCTTTTAGGGTGGACCACCCTGTTTCTAAATACTGGAACCGTAGACATGAGTGAATAGTATTTCTCTATGTGATCTCTTCCATCATGTGTGGGCAACGAACACTGCATTGTATAGAAAGAAAGTGTCATTTCCAGCTTTTACATAGGCTTCGATCTTTTACATGGAATACAATCTGCCTCCTTGCTTTGTGTCGCACTACCAACACTCCACCCTTGAAGCTAAACATTACGCCACTCATAATTCCTTAGTTTATTTGTTCAAATACGAATTTCATATTATTCTAATGTTCCTAATTCAGTTTTGAAATGTGTGTCTGCCTGTTATAGAGACATAAGGGGTTTGTATTTCTGTGTGTGGTCTGGTCAGCACGGTTGGGGGGTGAACTTTGCATATGTAGGGGTTTATAGGGAGACACTCTTCGAGTTGAATCCGCAATGCATTCCATAGATAATCTGACTACTTTTTATGTTTTAATGAATCTCATATTCTGAACAGCATCATAATGATTATGAGCTTGCGCGCATGAAAATAATAAAGCAGAACAATGCCATGGCTGTCAAACTTGGCATTAAGGGACTGAAATCAAGTCTGGATGCAATGCAATGCAAACGCTCTCCACCTACAGATTCATGCTCAGAATATGATCCTAACAGTGATTCTGAGCTAGAGAGAGACCTAAGTCAATGTAGCTCCCTAGTGGAGGAGTCAGAGGAAGATGCCCTATCTTATTCACCCATCAAGGTGCTTGCTCTAACTTTCCAAGGTTATATTGGTCGCACATATCTTGCAACTGATGATTTGCATTGCTTCTACTTTGTTGAACTGCCATTAGATTAGTTTACACATCGTGTATGTGAATACGCCCTGCCTATCCATTTTCAGTACATATTCCATCTGTCATCATACCATATTTATCCATTCAAATGCTGTTCTTGTGTATCAGACGTTCAAAAGGAAGAGGGCGATTGCTGATCGTGGAGGAGCACAAGCAAAGTATTTGGAAAAGGTAGTGGCACCTGATAAATCAAATAGCCCATTAAGTGTAGTTGCAATATCACCTGACCCACAAAACACCCAACTCTAGCAGACTCTAGCCCTACTACACTGGTCATTTCTGATGCCCCAACTCAGCAGATCCCAACTGCAACAAACATTATGATTATGCCAGTTGACATAGCACCAGCTCTACGATGCAAAAACCCCATTCCAGCAAAGAGTACACCAAATCCAGTTGCCAAATCCCTTTTCGAACCAGAGAGAGCCCCAATTGCAGCAAATAGGACCCCTGTTCCATTTCTTCCCAGTTTAGAAGACGAAGCTTATATTGTTGTCAGGAACTTTGTGCGCATCTTTCCTTCATGGAAATATTATACCGCAGACACAAAACAATTTCCAATCTTCCTTCGCAACTTACGCGTAAGTAATGTACTAATGTTATTCATGGTCATTACTGCATATGTTTCTGCTGACAGAAGACACAAGATTTCATTCTTTTAAATATGCGAGGACCAAACTGGATTGTGAAGACGAGCAAGGGTTGGTTGCACTTTTCAAGCACTTGTTGATGAAGTATCGTTCCTACCTGAGGCAAGCGCACTTCGATGGCAAGCCTCTAAATGAAATTTCTGTAAAGTCTCCGGTGCTACATTTATCCGACGGTGACTGGAATAATCTTGTTACACATTGGTCTCGGCTGCAGCGTAAGGTACTGTCTATGATATCACATCACAATTTGAACTACATTTCTGCATTTGCCTTAACATCTCACTTGTACGAAAACTATTAGCAGAAGAACATTCATTCTCAAGGGACCACAGAATCTCACAACTATACTACACACTGCATTGCTCTTGTGAGTACCTCTTGCCCTGTATGACCATACTTACTTTCATAGCTGTTTGATTATGTAGCATCACTGCACATGTTAGCCTCGTTATCGTCCATTTGATGGACATTATAAGATCCGTATGGACTCTTACATAAATTTAGAATCAACCCAATGCTTTTGAAGAGGTTTAGCTCTGCAGTCGTCTTGTAAGGACTGAACGTCGTCTATCACTGTACTTACATTAACAGCTACTCCCTCCCGTCCCATAATATAAGAACGTTTTGTACAGTACACCAGTGTTCAAAACACTCTTGTATTATGGGAAGAGGGATTGGTTCATTGTGTAGCGTTCTGCATCTTATCTCCCTCGCCCACCATTTACTAAAAAAGATCATATCTATATTTAATCTTACCAAAAAGTAGAATACACAGACAATGCCAGTGCAGAAGTGTAGCCCATTGCTCTTGTCAGTACATTTTGTCCTGTAACACTTGTACTTCCAGGGATTGGTAGTTGATTATGTAGCATCAATCTGCATCTTATCATCATTATCCTTTATCCCTTCCTGTATTATCATATCTATCATTACTCTCTACAAAATGTAGAGTACAGGCAATGCTTATGAAGAAGATTCTGTGCTGAAATTCTTGAGTTATCCTTCCCTTGACATGGAGAAGGGCATTATAAAGCCGGTGTTAACTGTTAATGTAAGTCAGTCCTTCTAAAGCCTTTATCCTCAACTGCTGTTTAATTTTCTCATACTCCCTATCGTTTACTGCTGTTTAGTTTGTTGTTTCTACCAAAATGCATGTTCGCAAGTACCGTAAGTTCTAAGTTTTACTTGTAAAACCAAATTCCTTATTCATACAATGCACATTACTCAATACTCCCTATATGCATGCTTGTTTTTGTGGATCTATAATCCAGTGTGTGGTGAAGTAGCCCACGTTTGCACCTTGTCATCTCCTGTTTTATCTTACTGATGTGGCTGATGATATGAACAACATGCCATGCACATTAACCAAAATAGATACGATGATTTTCTTTGCCCTTCATCTATGCTTGTTATGTTGACATGGTAATCCAGTAGTGTGGTGAAGCTCCCCGCATTATGAACAATGCCAAATTATGCTATTGATATTTTGAACTTACTCTTTATTTTCTAATTTGAAATTGGATGTAATTGACAGCACAGTTATCATCTTTGTTTATACACGTGCAAAACCTGTCATCTCTCTACTTTGTTTCAGGGCGATATGCCTGATGGCATGCACAAGTCTGCTGAAGGCTGTGAGACAAACCCAACATATATTGCAGCAAAGAAGGCAAAACATCTTGAAGATAGCGAGACAACCCCAAAGTCTTGTCTTGATGCAGTGTTCAAGTTACTTGAGACTAGCAGTCAGACAAGCTCACATAATTTGTTGTCTGAATCAGTTCGACTTCTTCAGTCCCAAGTTCTAGCAGAAAGGCATTCTGCAACTCAACTTCAACTTGAAGTCCTATCTCTAAGAAAGATTGCGGAGAACACCAATGAGAACCTCATCGCTAAACAGCTACACCTGGAAGCTATGACCGACATGCTAGGCCGGTCTCACAGCCTTGCTCAGCAGCTTGCACAACAGTTCCCGCGTAAGGCTAACCTTTCTTGAACTGTCTTGGAAGTGTTCTCGGTTCAGTATTATTTTGTTACGCTGCAATGGTGCCCAGTTTTTGTAATCTGCTTCTTCGTTGCGCTTTATGATCATTTGTGGCGAACTTCGATGCCCAGTGGATGTAATATACCATAAATCCTTTATTGTATAGTGTAGGTTTATTCTTAGTTACTATGCCGTAATTTCTTTATTGTATAGAGTAGGTTTGTTCTTAATTCCTACTAGTTACTGCCATCATTCGCTATCTGAAAAAAATCAGATGTAGTCGACCGGGCCGAAACATTCGCCTCTAACGGGCCTGGTTTCTAGCAGACCACAATTGGGCCGGCCTGCATCTTTCTTGGGCCCGAATGATTGGGGCCTTCACACTTTGCACGAGGCCCACAACTTACACCGGCCTATATTTTAGTTGGGCCTTTTGTGGACCCAGCGCTTAGTTTGGCCCAGGTAGCGTTGGGCCATTAAAAGGCTGAATATTGTACTGGCCTGTTACGGCCCAGATGAAACCATGGGCCTTTAGCAGGCCGAAATGCATGTTGGGCCTCAATTTTCACTAGTCGTCGACGAGCCTTCAGCAGGCTGAAATGTAGACCAGGCCTTTTTGGGCCAGTTATATCACGGGCAATTACCAGGCCGAAACATATCTCGGGCCTTAGTTGGCCCACTGATATCATGGGCCTTTATGAGGCCGAAAGCTTAGTACAGACATCAACGGGCCGAATTATGCGACAGGCCTTTAACAGTCCCAAAGTCACGTTGGGCTTAACTGTTGCCACCTTTATGACGGGCCGTTAGTGGGCCCGATGTTCTTTCGGACCATATATGGCCCATGGGCAGCACAGGCCATTCCCAGGCCGAAAGTCACACCGGGCTGAAATGGGCCCATGTCTACATCGGGCCTCTAACAGGCCAAAAGTCACTGGGTTGTAATTAGACCCAAATATTCGGCGAAAAATTAACGGGCCAGATCTGGCTTCGGGCGTAAATGGGCCCAAATATTCAGCGAACAATTAACGGGCCACATCTGGCTTCGGGCCGTAAATGGGTCTTTATTAAGCAGGCCGTTATTGGGCTGGCCCACTAGTACCTGAGTAAGTACTACGGGCCTTTGACTGGCCGACCTTTTTAACCTATATGGGCCTCTGTTGGGCCCAGCCACGCGTCGATGTATCGTAGGCATGTCTCCTCCAATGGCGGGCGACATCTGGCCCACTGACGAGCTGACATGTGTTCCCTCCGGCCACTCAGAATTTTACACGTGGAAATTTTCCATTGGTCCCGGCTGTTAATGGGTTATCGGATCCAAAACCGGACCCGATAGCTTAACGGCGTCCCGTTACGGTGGATGCCACGTGTTGGTCACCCTTGACGAAAGCACTTCTATGACGCGCGATTTATCGTCATGGAAGTGGACACTTCCGTGATGATAATTTTGGTAATGTCATGGAACACTTATACGATAGCACAGGTATGACTATCTTGATTCTGTCATAAATTTGTGATGGATGTACATGCATGACAGAAAACGTGACCTACTATGACAAACACGTATCATCATGGAAGTGTATTTTTCTTGTAGTAATTTACTTGCAATTTTGTGAACCTTCTCAACATTATCGATATCTTGACTAACATTTGCTTGAAATTTTGTGCAACTCATTCTCACCAAGATCCTCGATAAGCCTTTGCTTTTTTAGGTGTGAGAAAAAAACCCAGTACCAATTCTACTATTGTAGCATTACATTGAGTGATACTTGATACATCCTCAATCTTCGGAAAAGGTAACTTTGGTTTTGTTCTCTCATTTCCTACTCACCTTTGCTCGAGACTTGTGACGGATAGCCAAAGCACACCTCCTTCGGTTTACAACGACAACGACGAGTTCGGTGCCATGAACAACAACTTGGATGCCAAGATGGATGCTCAAAGGGAGGAGATCAAAGCCCTCATCAAGTCCTACAAGAGATCTTCCTCATCTTTAAGAAGACTCTCTAGTGCACATACTTCCAAGCTACCATCTCCGGCAAAGGTCACATCGGCATTGCCACCATCACCAACAAGAATGTGAAGGTCAAGAGCTCAACACCAACAACCGCTCAACGACTTCACCATCTACCTTGGCATCTTCGCCTTTGGACATTCGGCATCTTCGCCTACAAGCACCTCAAAACTACACTCAAGAGAAGCTCCCCAAGCTCAAGTCCGTGACTTCCACGAGCTACTACAACCTCGACACCGACCACGGGCTTCCTTTCTATGGGACTCAAGACCCCGAGGAGTATCTCGAGTGGGAGTGCAAGATGGACGACTACCTCAGGCTACATCAAGTCCCTTCCGAAGACCAAGTGAAGTGCGCCACAAGTAACTTCCACGACTACGCGTCGACATGGTGGCTTCATACACCTTCGAAGACCTTCCACATGAGTTGGCCCAAGACGAAGAAAGCTTTGCGGCGAGAGTTTTTGCCTTCCATCTACATGGAACATCTTCAACGCCAATTGGAGAACACCATCCATGGATCCAAGTCCCTCAACAAGTACTTCCTCGAGATGAAGAAAGCCTTGCGACGAGCCGGTGTGGACGACCCCATTTGGATGAAGTTCTACTTCATGATGGGATTGAACAATGACATCTCCAAGATTATCTCCCTCAAGAACTACAAGTCCCTCGATGACAACTACATTGGTGCTCTCAAGGCGGAGCAACAACTCAAGAAGGCCAAGTCTACTCGACACCGAGCTCACTTCACGACGACCACACTCCAAGACATCGAGCATGAGGCTAGTCCCACCGAGATTTCCAAGCCCGATGAGCTCCAAGATGATGCTTACACCATTGGCGGCGAGAGTGATGATCTGCCATCTTCGGCTGTCATCCACGATGAGAGTGATGATGTGCCATCTTCGGCCTTCATCCATGACGAGAGTGATGATTTTCCACTTCCCATGGCATTCATCTTTGGAGGCATTACGGATGAGAAGGTTGAGAAGGGGACTCTCCCTTCAACCAAGGCGGCGATAGGAGTTGAGCATGGAGACATATGCCACCATATTGAGAGTGAGAGTGACTTAACCACTAGCACATATGATGAGTTGCCCCAATTCCCATGTGAGGAGAGCCACCACCACCACCACTTGAGTGATTTGAGTGACTCCACCATATGTGACATTGAGTGCACGTACCTTGTGGGAGTGAGGGAGCCACCACCACATAGAGAGAGTGAGGTAGTTGATAGGGCATGTGAGGCCATTTCGATTTCTAACAACTTAACCTCTACCTCTGTTGTGTCTTCTCATTTGATGCTAGGTCCCATATACGATGACACGCCGATCCTCGACGACTTCGTCCTTCCTTTGGACAAGACGATGGCCATGGTGGACGATGATGCACCCCCCACATGGTTCCATCAAGATGAAGATATTGACCACGACTTGGTCTTTGCCACCTCACCTACACCACTTGAGTGGAATGAAAAAGGTAACATAGGTGAAGGTGATGCTCTAGTCCCACCAGTGGACATTCTTGACATTGATTGTTTGCATGATGTTGATCCACCTATTGTCATGCTTCATGCTAGTTCGACTTCCCCATGCGATAATTTATCCATTTATGATGAGTTTGATGATTGCCATGTGGAGTCTATTAGTTTGATGCCATGTTACATAGGATTTCTTGTGATAATTCTCTCGGTCACATCAAGTTTGACAATCCTCTTGACTTGTCATATGCTATGCATGAGATCAACAATATGTCATATTTCCAATCCCTTCTTGGTAACTATGCACATGCCATTAAAATAAACCCAATTTGCACATATGGCATAGATGACAAGCCCATGGTTATTGGCATTTTTTTTCTTGTGAGGGTATTGATATGCTCCCTTTGCATCATTTATCTCATATACCATGCCATGACCAACTAGCTTCGAATATGCATTGTTTTGGATGTTGTTCCACTTCTCCATATTATGCTTTCGATATTGCTCATGAGGAGACCCCCATAGTTTCCTCATACATTTTAGGAGATTTTGAGCCATCCCATCCATTGCATGATTCTCATGATTGTGTGCACCGTATGCTCCCCATGAATCACAATGCTATTGATGTGCCATATAATTTTATGCTCAATTTGCAACCCCATCGTGTTATACATAACAACTATTCATTCATGATGGATGACATGTTCTTATACCATGCAACAAATTTCTTTGAGCATTGTTTATCTTGTACTAACTCACACGTGCACATACACATCATGATGGATGATGTGTACATTTACTATGCACACACTTTCTCTGGCTTGTGTCTATTTTGTGTAGGTACCCATACTTACTCGTCAACCTCGCAAGACCATGAGTTGGCGAAATGATCTCTAAAGAGCAACGATGCCTTGGGAACCCGTGAGATGTGTCACCAACTGTTTCCTCAGCGCGACGACTTTGCGCATTTCTTCTACATGGCCCTCACACGGTTATGGGTTATTATCCTTTATTTATCATTTGCCCATATTGCCATGCTCACTTTGCATGATATACTCCTTCCTATGCCTTTGCCATGCATGTGTGACCCATCCTTTGCATTACACATGATGATTGATTCTAGTACTTGTATGTGTATTTGCAAGCTTGCTGGAGATATTGCTTGTTATTACCATGTTTGCTATGTGCCCCATGCCTATGATGATACATTGATATTGCTTTGTGTTCGTGCTTGCGATATGTCATGTGCATTGTCTATACCTATTATTTGCTCACATGACGTGATTGCCATGATTTCCACTAGTGTGTTGCATCTTCACTCCACTAGTTTGCACGACATGCTTGCTTCGTGTAGTGCACCACACATGATTCATACTTGCTCATATCACATGTTTAGTTGCACCAATTTCATCACTTCAAACCTTCCATGTCCCTTTGCTTGTCACTTGCTTGACTTGATTGCCTCACACATGATGAACAATTGCTCTTTCCATTGTGTTGGGTACCACACTATTTTCACTATACCATGTGCACATTATGCACGGATTGTCTTGCACTTACCCCATGTGTTTAGACATCTTCTCTTATTTCGTGTTGTGAATGGTTCATATCCATACCATAGACCATTTGTTGAGCACTTTATGCATGCTTGCTATGACATTGTGGTAGATGCTTGTTTACTTGTCCCACATATTATCACCTTTAAGTCGCCTTTGCATGGTTGTTTCCATGATGCCCTTGATTTTGCTCAATTTATGTGCTTAGATGACATGTCACAATCCCTTGTCACACCAGATGCTATGCTTGATGACTACACTTGTTCGGTGAATCACCGCTTCAATGCATAGTTTTGCAATAACGCTAACCACATTTGTTTTTCCAAGTGTATGTTGTACTTGCTCCTTTTGAAGAAATCACACGACGGTGCGACATTGGAGAGTGCTCATTTCGAGCTTCAACATGATAAGTGCTTGGTGGTCGTACACTTCTACATGGCGAAGCCCTCTCTTTCCCATGGTGATGAAGATCACGATCCGTGGACGGATCTATCCCAAGGGGGGGAGAGATGATGCGGAGCATCCTTCGAGCATCCCCATGGGCGCTCCATCACTACCGCACGCACTAAGATGACCAATGACGAGAGCTCGCACACGTACCATCGAAACCGAGGTTATCTTCGAACTTCATTGGATTCACATGAGAGTTGGGTCCTACGTCAAATGGAAATGTTGTGCCTTGTTAGGTACCAAGGAGTTGATCATGAAGAAGCTTGGATGGAGATACAAAGGACCATGGAGAAGGAAGAGAATGGAAGACACGAGAAGCACAAGCAACGCAGGTCCCAGACCACTTCGGGTGCCCGGCCACCTACAACCCCAGGTGCCCGGACCCCAATCGCCGGATGGCCAAGTCCCTGGCCACCCTGGGTGCCTGGCCCCTCCAACCGTCGAGGTCGCGGCCTCCCTGGCTGGCCCGGGTGCCCGACCCTCTCCACACTCGGTGCCCGCCCCCCTTGGCACGACGCCCCTATTTGGTCCGGGTGCCCGGACTTCACCCCCGGGTGCCCGGACACCCTCCTCCCAGCGACCCCCGGGTGCCGGGACCCCTCCATCGTGCCTACGTGCATTTCGGGGCAAAAGACCCTTGTACCCCCGTTTCTTCTCCAATTTCGTCCCTAGCTTATATATGCTCATCGCCTAGCTTGTTGGGAAAATAGAAAAGTATTTGATAGACAAAGAGAGAGCTTTGCTCATCTTCCTCCTCTTGGAGATCTAGACCTCCTCTTGGAGAAGCTCCTCTTGGAGATCAAGCCCTCCTCTTGGAGAAGGAACCCCATCATAGGATCATCAAGACCTCACCTAGTGGGAAGAACTTTACCCTCGTGCTATTTTCCTTGGATTGATCTTGTATGCTTGTGGATCTCTTGTATGCTACTCTAGTGGATGTGTGATTGTGGTTTGTTTGAGTGTTTCCCCTCTTGTGTTCTTGTGTTCTTGCTCTTTCCCCCCTCCAATTGTGAAAACATCCTCCCCTAGGGTTTCACCCTACAACATCTTGGTATCATGAGCAAGGTTGATTCACATCTTGGAGTCCCATCCCCCCATTTGCTAGCTTGATTTTGTTGTTTTTCGTCCTAATTTGAAAATCCCCACAAAAATAGCCCCAAAAATTTTTCTTGCAATTTGTTAGATTTTGTTGTTTTGGTCCATGGATTTGTTGTTTGGCAAGTGGATCTGCATTCCCCCATCCATCCCCTCCCTTTCCATCACGAAATCCACCAATTTCATCCATTTTCCACAATTTTTGCCCAATTTCGGCCACCACCGGGTGCCCGCACCCCCGGGCAAATTTCACCCAACCCCGCTGACCACCCCGGGCACCCGCACCCCGTACCCCCGGGTGCCCGTACCCCCCAGAATCAGCCCACCAACAACTCCGTTTCGGCCGTAACTTTCACTCCCGAAGTCCCACCACCCCTCCGCTTTTATGAGAATGACATGTGGGCCAGCCGCATTTAGGGTCCATGTGTCATTGACCCAAAGGCAGGTGCACTAAGCCGCTGAAGCTTGGTCCCATGGGCCCTGAGAGGGAAATGTAACTCCTGCGCCAGGCCTTGTGGTGCTCCCGCAGTACGAACTTGTGCCAAACTCGGAATTTGTTTCTTACCACTACCAATGTGTCGGCCCGTGCGTTGCAATGGATCCAAACTAGTAGAATAATACTTGTTCACAAACTTGAAATATAAACACTCTAGTTTTGATATACATATATCAGTAAAAAAATATGCTTCACTGAAGACATATTCCTCCGGCTGTTTTGATGAGGTGAGGGGCGGGTGTGGCTGGTTTCACATGGTCTTAGGAGAAAAATAGAACCAGAAGTAGCACAATATGTTGGAACGTGCCAGAGGAAGGCTAGCAGGAGTAGTACAACGAACATCACATGCGCACCATATTTTGAGAAGGGTTTAGTGCAATTTGTGTGAAATGGGTATGTGTGGATGTACGAGTAGTACGTCCATATCATTGACATTCATGCACGCAACAAACATTTGTGTGCATGATTTCACCCCTATTTTCATATTCTGTTTTGGAGTGGATTTTATTTTTGTAATCGGAGCTCATTTTTGTAGTTGGTTTCTATTTAGACTATTCATGTATTATTGCGAGAGATAGATATAGAATATTTGTGTGACAAAGAGGGGGGGGGGGCGGGGCAGCGACACCTAACGAGAGAGGGGCATATGCGTGTTCGAAAGACTGTGTGTCATAGAGAGAGGAGTGTCCGAAAGGGAGCGAGACGGTGTGTGCGTGTGCGTGTGTGTGTTAGAGAGAGAGAGGAGAGAGAGAGAGGTGCATGTAATGTCGGGATCGAGAAGGTTACGAGGTTGCGGATATGGGAGAGATAGTTTGTGTGCAATGAAGGGACACACAGATAGCATCTGTTTGCGTGTGAGAGAGCCGGATAGACCTCGACAGCATGGCTGGCTAGGGGTGGAAGGTTATGTGTGGTAGAAAGAGATGGTAGAGGGAGAGATGAATGCTTGTTTGTTGCAAGGAGACCTAACTACATAGATGGGGGTAGCAAGAAGAAGAGAATGGCGATGTGCCTTTTTGTCACGGGATGGAAGAGAGACCAAGAGACACACATCATGTGGTGAGATGTGTGTGTTGAGAGAGAGAGAGAGGGAGAGAGGGAGGGAGGCATGGACTGGATAATGAGATGGATGCTCATCTGTATGTTATAGGGAAGGAATTGTCTAGGTGGTAGTCTTATGATGGCGACCCAATCTTTCAATGAGAGTGGCGATAAGTATCGATTTGGTGGATTTTGACGTTGACGATCCAGGTATATCATACCTGGTGATACACATCGACAATCGTTACTAAACAAATCTTTGATGGATGATGATCATGTCGTATGAACAAAATCAACCTGAATAACGAGATGGAGTTCCTCCAAGCAACCGAAGAACCGGCTAGAACTAAGATAATGCAATCGTAATCGCCAATATGAATTAATTAAGGATAATGGTGGGATTGCTGGTACTGAATAAAAGGCGGCAGTCCTACACACACCCCGCAAATGCAAATTATAGCGAAGCAAAACAATGTGTACACAACAACACGAGTTGTAACCTAGAAAAAGGGTAGTAGCCTTATTTATATCTATAGACTATATTACTATATTTTTTATTTGTATAGTTATATCTATATCTATTCCACTCCCTTCAATTGTAATTTACTCCGCACATATATAGCTTTGACTGCAGCCAAATTTTATAAAGCTTTACCGAATTTGGTGAAAACAATATGAACATTTACACTAACAAATTTACACGATGTGGAAATAAAAGCAATGATGAATCAAATGATATATATTTGGTGGTATATATGTTAATACTTTTTCCTACAAATTGTTGAAAGTATACAAAGTTTGACTTTAGACAAACCCAATTTGTGGCATTATGTATTATATATTTTGTATTCATTATTTTTCCGGAGTCAATGCGTGTATTTGCACGTACACAATATAAACTGTTGATTGATGTTGATCCAATGGTCCAGGTGGCTGCGATTCGGATCTACTATAACCTAATCGTACCCGTACACGGTCTTCTCGAACGAGCGACACGACAGTGTGATCGATCCACACAAGTAGCTCGAAATAAGACCTCCAGACATGCCACGTGGCTTCATGGGTGCCCCCCACATCATATTATTCATACTACGTTGACTGAAAAAAGATAAATCACCCAAAACAAGATCTTCCCCTTTTTTGTTCCTACGATGTTGTGTCGTGCACGTACCTAGTTGTATAGTGGTAGTAGTACAAACTCCGTAGTAGGAGTAGTACGGAGTGCTCCTACTCTATCAACGAGTCCCATCTGACACCAAATTTCTTGGCCTCCATGCTACAGCTAAATCTTCCCCGCCTCGTTTCTGTTTTCCAACGTGGCGGGTGGGGTGCGGTTTGCCTATAGTCGGTTTGCTCAACTATGGTCCCACATGGAAGTGAAAATGCTAGGCAACACGCCTTCCCTAGCTATGTGGCATGCCAGATGGACCGTGGAGTCCTCCCGATTCCCGGGTGTGTGGGGGTGCGACGCGAACGCGGCATGCCTTTTCCTTTTAAACACGTATAAATTGTAACATTGGTTCTGCGCGCGATCAATAGATAGAAATAGTGATTGGAAACGCTAGGGCGGGGCTTTTCCCGCTCGATAAGCAGGGTAGTAGCTAGGTTGGCGCATCGTCGGGTCACATGAAGTCCCACATGTTGTAGTGATACAAAGACTAGCCAATGCGCATTGACCGGGGGACCGGAACGGCAGTGTGGTATGCGACAGGGAAGGGACATGCTTCATGTACGTGTTCCCGTTTCTTGTTTTGAACTTGCGAACGTCACAGGCGTGCTACACGAGTAGTTTTGAATTTATAAGTTTGGTCGCAGTTTTTGAATTTACGAGTAGTTCATAGGTCGGGTCAAGCATCGTACGTAAATTATGAAGTTGATGCAAAAGGTAAGCACAACTTATAAATTGACGGAGGGAGTACTAGTTACAGACTTACAGTGATGCATATAATTGATGCCAAATGTGAGCAAAGGGATCACACATGTATTTATCGACTGGAACGGCAATGCAATTGTCGGATTCAGTGTGACAGCCTGGTTTTTTCCCTCTCTCATTTGCTTGATTTTCATTTGGAGTCATTTTGAAATTTGGAGTTTTTGAATCTTTTCATATGGACTTAAACACTTGGGTACCCTTGGCTTTCACCCAAGTGCTTCATTTCCCTCCCTTATCATCATTCCTCGTCTGATCCACCCAAAATAATCTTTGGAATATTTTTCTTAAATGAAAAATATTCATTTTTCTCTTAAAAACCCTGGCTAGTTCAATATGCTCCAAAGCAACCCCAATTTTTATGGCCCAGAAAAATCTGAGATAATTCAAAAATATTCTTTGAAACCTAGGGCACCTTCCTGAGCAAAAATATTTCATCACTTTTTGGAATATTTTTGCTACATAAAATATTTTCTGTTCTGGACAGAAATGGTGGTTTCTACAGCAACTACCATTTTACTTGCTCCATTGTGCCTGGGTTTTCTTGTGCATTTTCACCTTAGTAGATCATGGCTAACCCCCAACTCCCAGCCATTTGACCTCAGTAACTGCTCAAAGTTACTGACCAGAAACTTACTTGGCATGTAAAAACTCCTCTACTGCACCTGGATCCAAACCAAAGCGTGGTAAACTTCAAAACCACCACGAACAACATGCCAGACATGATTTTTGGACATAGGCTGGCCTGAGGGAAGAGTTCGCGCGGTGACCACGCGTGTCCACCATGCCATGCATGCGTGTCGACGCGCTCTAAGTGCCACCGAGCGCTCTGTTCGCGCGTGCTCGCTTCCCCCGTCTGCCCGAGCGTGCCAAACTTCGCCACCATCCTCGTCTCAACGCCATTAACTTCCCCCTGGTGCTCGCCAACGCCGGAGCTCGCCGCAGCGAGCACGGGCACGTTCCGGCCAACCCAACAGTGCGGTGCGCACTGTGCTCGTCGCCTTCTCCTCGTTCCTGTGCTCGTCCCCGTTTGCCAACAGTCGCCGCGTGAGCTGCGTCGCCTTCTCCCCCTCTCACTGACGCCGCTCGTCGCCGGGCGCCGTGGACAGGTGTCCACCGGTGGAGCCCGAACCCCCCTCTCCTCTCGCCTATAAATGGAGCCGCCCCCAGCCTCGTCGAGCACCATCCACCACTCCCACACACTACAGGAAACAGCTACTTTGCCGTCTGCCACGGCGGACGGCAAAGGCTCGACAGGCGGACGGCAAAGACCTTTGCCGTCAGCCGCGGACGGCAAAAGGCTCCGGCAAAGAAGGCTACGGTAAACAGCTGCTTTGCCGTCTGCTTCCTGGCGGCGGACGGCAAAGGCTCTTTGCCGTCTGCGGCGGACGGCAAAGAGGGCGGACGGCAATAATTGCGCTGTCAGTCCGTTAAGTCGCTAACGGCAGACCTTTGCCGTCCGCCGCGGACGGCAAAATTTCTCTGGTCTTTGCCGTCCGCCTTATGATGTCATCTACACGTCACTAGATGGCAGGTTCTTTGCCGTCTGCCACTGATGGCAAAGTGCAGGTTCTTTGTCATCTGCCACGGACGGCAAAGTCTTTGCCGTCTGCCACTGTAGGCAAACTGACCAAATGGGTCAGCTCCCAGGAAGCACAGTTGGCTGCCACGTGGCTTCTTTGCCGTCCGCGGCAGACGGCAAAGAGCTCTTTGCCGTCGGTGGCAGACGGCAAAGAGCCTGCATATTGTCTGTTTTTTCTGTTTTTTATTAAATCCCACAATTTGCACAGAAAATATATAAGTTTCATATCACATATCCAGCACATATCCAGCACATAAGTTTCATATCACATATCACATCAGTTTCATCCGTACACATTGTTCATACATAAGCAAGTTCCATCCATACACATAGTTCCATCCATATATATATTACAATGCAAAGTTTCATCAACATAGCAAGTTAGATGCAATGATCCATATCACATAGTTCCATCCATCATAACAAGCTAGATACAATGCAAAGTTTCATCAAAGGAAAAGCAAGCACTCCATCATAGCAAGCTAGCTTCCATGAAGTGAATGAAATCTGCAAAATGGTAAATAAGAAAGTTAGAAATAGGTGACTAGAACAAGAAGAAGACTAGAACAAGAAGTATATGTCATTTATGAGCTAACTTAGGTGAAATGGATCATATATGAGCTAACTAAGTTGAAATGGGTTGTTTATGATCTAACTTAGTTGAAATGGATCATTTATGAGCTAACTTAGTTGAAATGGGTCGTTTATGAGCTAACTAAGGTGAAGGGCATCGTTTTTGAGCTAAGTAAGGTGAAATGGGTCATTTTGGAGCTAACCTAGGTGAAATGGGTCATTTTGGAGCTAATCTAGGTGAAATGGGTCATTTTGGAGCTAACCTAGGTGAAATGGGTCATTTTAAAGCTAACGTAGGTAAAATGGATCATTTAGGAGCTCATCTACGTAAAATGGGTCATTTTAGAGCTAATTTAGTTGAAATGGATCTTTTTGAGCTAACTTAGGTGAAATGGATCATTTAAGAGCTAATTTAGGTGAAATGGATCGTTTTTTAGCTCACTTAGGTCAAATGGATCGTTTATGAGCTAAATTAGTTGAAATGGATCGTTTATGAGATAACCTAGGTAAGATGGGTCATTTTGGAGTTAACCTAGGTGAAATGGGCCATTTTAAAGCTAACGTAGGTAAAATGGATCATTTAGGAGCTAATCTAGGTAAAATGGGTCATTTTTGAGCTAACTTGGATGAACTGCATCATTTATAAGCTAACCTAGGTAAAATGGGTCATTTTGGAGGAAAATAAGCTAACTCTAGGTCATTATGGTAAGCATATTGGAGGAAATAAAGCTAAGTCTAGGTCTTTATGCATTTGTTAAGCAAAACACTAGAGAAACTTACCGTGATCAGGGAGGTGTAGGAGCGGGGTGGCTAGTGCCGCTACCTGGAGAAGGATCGTGCGATGCGTTTCTGGAGTTAAGCTGCACCAAAGATCATTTCCAATGTCTCGTTAGCATTACGACACACAAATGTTAAGACTACCAAGTAATGTCCATTCAAACTAAACTCACCGTGCTCCCAGGAGCAATCACTGGCATCGGCGGAGCGGGCTGACCGGACTTCTCGCACACAGACTGCACATTTGGTTTTCAGAACAGAGTCATACTAGTTAGTAATGAGACTCAAATGTTAAGACTAGCAAGTAATCTGCAGAAGAAACTTACCACAAGGAGCTCGTACATGGCCCTTGCCTGCATGTCATTCCGTGCCCTCTCCTCCTCCATCATCTTTCTCGTCCTCTCCTCCATCTCCCGCTGCCTCTCCGCCGCCTCCGCCAGAAGTTTCTCCGTTCTATCTCTCTCAGTCTGTATAGCAGCCTACAACACCACTCACATGACCATTTGTAATCATTGATGGAAGCGCACACAATGTAATGGAGAAAGATAACTGAGTACGTATCACTAACCTTGATGGCGAGTTGCACTGGCCGTTCAAGAGGCCTTATCTCAGGAGCAGGAGCTCGACTGGCGCGCCTTGATCTCCGGGAGAGTGCTAGGACAACGGATAAGTCCATCTCCAATGGCTATGGAGCCATGGGACCTCCCGCCACCAGATATCATCACCAGCTCTGGATCAATGGGACCCTGGCTCGGGTTAAAGTCCTCCCCTTTCCTCGCCTTCCCCTCATCTCTATATCTCACGAGCTTGTTGTGGGAGGAGATGTTGGTGAAGTTGTTTGCATCATCGAGGTCAGACTGAGAGAAAGCCTTGACTTTCTTGAAAGAGCCAGTGTGGGCCATGGCATACAGGTCGTACACCTCTGGCACCTTATCCGCCTTATTGTGGCGTGCCTGAAAGAGAGAAACAATGAAAATTAGTAATTAAAGGGCTCAAGCTAGCATGATGAATGAATTGCATGAATCATGAAGCAAACCACATACCCAGTTGCGCCCGAACTGATATAAGTTGGAGCTGCCTTGATGGTGTGGCACACCTTCCATTTGGGCACGTTTGTCCTTGGCCTGGTTGTGGAGGGCTAGCCATTCTTGTGAGCACCACTCATCGACCAACACCTCCCAACAATCCATCCGATCCGCACACCATCTCGGAGGCGCCTAAGTTAGCAAATAGAAACTTGAGCGCTACGGCTAAGAATTACTAAATGAAGGAAGTTAAGTAGAAGGCCTTAAGAATTACCTTCATGTACTGCTCCTTACTCAGGAACTTATCGCGGCACGCCGGCTTGGTCTTCTTGATACCACGCAAGGCGTAGTAGTCTCGAACAGCCTGCACCCGAGCCTCGTGCCGTAAGTTCTGGAGTAGGCGCTTGCAGACGTTCTGGATAACATTTGCGCTGTCCTCCTCGTATCCCTCCTCACACCTGTAGAATGTCTGCAATCAAATGAGACAATATTGATTAGTACAATTAATAACTAGCTAGTTGAAGATTTTGAAATGTGTAAAGGAGAAATTACCCAGAACGTCCTGATCACCATGTCTGCCCTCGTGTCGCACACGACACCGTCGATAATGACATCCGGCGGGGCCGGGGCAGCCACGTAGTGCTCCCAGCTCAACCCAAGCTCTGGAAGCCGACCCTCACCAGGCAACGTGACAAACCCCGGGAAGTTTTGCCGGCAAAGAACTCCAAGGACGGAGTTGGGCCGGCGGACACTATGATGGTGGTCCCAACCCCTGCAGCATGACAAGGCCAACGCATTAGTTATTTGAAGAAACGTGAATGCAGAAGGTACAAAAATATTAAATGCACTTACGTACCTCTCCCCATCAGGGAAGATCAACCACCTCTGCTCGCGGGTCGCCGGCACGGACGGGAGCCGTGTAGCACCACGCTGGTAGACGGTGCCACCCTCCTCCTCAAGATCAGTCGGCTCCCCGCCATCATCAGCATGGCCACTCGGCTCCTCGGGCTGATCCGGCCAGGTACCCCATCCGGACGTGTGCTCCTCCGGGGTCTCGTGGGCCGAACTCTCGTGGGCCGAAGGCCAGTCGACCCGAGGCTCGTGGGCCCAAGACCCGTGGACCGGAGGCTCGTGGACCGGAGTCCGTGTAGCCTCCTCCTCGGACGAGTCCACCCTAGCAGTCACGTGCTCGGGTGAAACAGCTGGGGGTGGCGGCGAGGAAGGCGCCGTAGCAGTCACCCTACCTCCTCTCCCGCGACCACGTGCCCCACCTCCTCTCTTCCTACCTCGTCCCCTGCTGGGCACCGCGGTCGACGAAGAAGGGCCCGGCGGTGTGGACATACTGTCCAGCAACGCTCGGCGGAGAGGTACGTCTGGAATCGAAGACCTCAGACCACGCGCCGACGAAGAAGGGGCCTTGGCGCGCTCCCGACCAGCGCCCACCATCTTTCAACACCTGCCATGACAAACAGTAAACGAAATTAGTACAACATAAAAAAAGACCGACATGAATAATAATATGTGTATCACTTAAGTGTATCATCATCAAGTACAACATTAAAAAATTAATACCTGACACTACTAATAATCTCGATCAGTATCATCAATAAATGCATAATCATCATCATCACTATAATCAATGACGGGCTCATAGGGTTCAGTGGCATCAACATGTTCAAGGCCACCTTGACGTAATCGGTCAAGCAATGACAGGTCATCCGCAGCAGTAACCTCTTCTTGTTCCGGCTCTTCTTGTTCCTCCTCTGGGGTGATGTCGGATTCACTGTCGCTGTCTACTTCAATGTTTTGGGGTGAAGTATAGCGGTTCTTGAAACGCTTTTTGGAAAGACGTGTATCTTGGAAGAATTCTCCTTCATATGTGTCTGGGTTAATGTGAGGTTCATAATCCTCTTCCTTTGGGGGAGATAGTCTAGCACGTGGCGACACTTCATAAACGACATCCCAACCTTTCAGATTTGGATTAGTTTGGCAGGCCCATGGTAGATAGAATACTTGGGTCGCCTGTTGAGCCGTAATATAGACATCAGGAACATCTAAATGGGTGCTTTGGTTGATTTCAACTAGCCCTATATGTTCATGAGTCCTTCTAGTCTCCTTCGGCTGAAACCAATAACATTTGAAGACTACGACATTCGGTGGGTTTTCACCATAGAATAGAAGTTCATAAATTGCTTCAACTCTCCCATAATACTCGGTACCTCCTTCGCCGATAGCAGATACACAACAATTTGTAGACTTTCGGTCGGCCATAGATAGCTCTTTGCCATAGGTACGAAAGCGATACCCGTTGATGTCGTATTTGTCAAATGAACGGACCTTATAGTCAAAACCATTAGCGACTTGTCTCAATTCGGCGTCCATAGACTCTGAATTAGCCTACAAGTTTAATATGAAAGGATTGTTGCATTACGCACAAATTAGCGAATGAAACCGGGATAGCCGCCTACAAATTAGCCTACAAGTCTAATAGAAATTACCGTTTGTTTGAACCAAGAGATGAAACCGGGATAGCCGCCTCCTTGCTTTGCGAGAAGCTCATACTCTTCGACAGAATCCTTTTGGATCACCGCTCCATACGAGAATAAGGCGACGTATCGACTGTATGAAATATCTAGGAATAAGAGCAGTTCAAAGGAAATAGAAGTTGCGAAACTATGTACCGAGAACTTACTCGATGTACGGCCGCACTTCTATCAGGTTGTTGAAGATATACAACGAAATGGTCCGCCATTGTTCGTTATCCAAAGATACTGGATTTGAAACACTGGCTGGTGTGAGATTCCCTTTGAATAGGCTGAGGTTGGATCCACCCTTTTTAGGGTCGTCAGCATTGTACCGAGGCTTCGGATTATGCAAATGACGATTTTTGGCTTCGTAGTGTGCTGTCACGAAGTTTGCCGCCTCCTCAGTGATGAATGCCTCAGCCATCGATGCTTCAATTCTACGTTTATTTTTACATTTTTGTCGAAGCGTCTTCTGCATCCTCTCAGTTGGGTAGCACCAACGATTTTGCACGGGCCCCCCCAATCTTGCCTCGGTCGGGAGATGCAAAATCAAATGTTGCATTGGATTGAAGAAGCCCGGTGGAAAGATCTTCTCTAACTTGCAGATCAACTCCGGCGCCAACTCTTCCATTTCTTCTAGCACGCCAGGCGATAGTTCTTTCGCACAAAGAACACAGAAGAAATAGCTGAGTTCTGCCAGTACTAGCCATTCATCCTCAGGGATGAAGCCACGCAACATCACCGGCATTACCCGCTCAATCCATATGTGCCAATCATGACTCTTGAGACCAAATATCTTCAATTTATCAAGACTGGCTCCCCTCTGTAGATTCGCTGCAAACCCATCGGGAACATCAACTGCATTTTCACCCACAAGATAATTTCCCTCATAGCTGGCCTTCCAAGATTGAACCATGCCTTTGGCTTCGTCCAGTTCTGCTTTCCTTTCGGTTCTTTCATGTTTTGTAACGGCCTATCACATAGCGCCTCCAGATCGACTCTAGCCTTAGTATTATCCTTTGACTTCCCATCTATGAACAATGTACCAAAAAGTGCCTCGGCGATATTCTTCTCAGTGTGCATCACGTCGATGTTGTGTGGGCAAAGGAGGTCTTTGAAGTAAGGCAGATCCCATAAGCATGTTTTGTGAGTCCAGGCGTGCTTAGAATTATACCCCTTGAAGTACCCTGGACGCTCTGGATCTGGCTCGAGAGCGTTTAACTGATCCAGGGTCTGTTGGCCTGTCAATGCATGTGGTGCAGAGTTTTTGACAACTCTACCTCTGATGAAGTTCTTCTTGTCTTTCCTGAACTTATGGCGAGGATTCAGGAACTGTCTATGCATGTCGAAGCAAGAAAACTTGTGACCGGCCTGAAGCCAACGAAACTAAGAGCTCCCTTGCATGTGGGGCACGGGAACCTTCCATGCACACACCAGCCAACGAATAGCGCATACGCTGGCAAGTCATGCGTCGAGTACATGTACCAGACACGCATTATGAAGTTCCGTTTGCTATAGGCATCGTATGTCTTGAACCCATTATCCCAGGCTTCTTGCAATTCGTCCTTAAGCGGTTGCATGTACACATTCATATTTTTCCCCGGATAGTTGGGCCCTGGAATTATCAACGTCAGGAAAATGTTCTTTCTTTGCATAATCTGTCCGGGGGGGGAGATTGAGTGGAAAGACAAATACGGGCCAACAACTGTATTGGGCTGCCGTCATACCAAACACACTGAACCCATCCGTGCTGATGCCGACTCGAGGATGCCTCGGATCTGCCGCTTTGTCACCATGTAATTCATCAAACTTTTTCCACGCAACACCATCCGATGTGTGTACAATCATCAGATTCCCATCTGCATCTAGTTCGGTTCTTTTGCCCGTTTTGTGCCATGTCATCTGTCTGGCCGTCTCTTCGACCATGAAAAGACGTTGAAGTCTTGGTACGATTGGCATATACCGAAGAACACTAACGGGGATTTTGGTCTGTGTCTTCTCACCCATACCGTTGTCTACCACAACATACCTGGAAGACTTGCAAATGGGACAATAGTTCAAGTCCGCATAGTCAAGCCTAAACAAGACACATCCTTTATCACAGGCATGTATCTTATCATAGGGCATCTTCAGTGCACGGAGGATTTTGTCCGACTGGTACAGGTTTGCAGGCATTACATGGCCTTTGGGTAGAAAGCGTCCAAATACTGTCATCATTGCATCGTAGCATTCTCTGCCCAAGTTGAACTGAGCCTTCAGAGCCATTACTTGTGAGATGGCATCCAACTGACAAAGCTCAGTGTGCTCATGGAGCGGACGTTTTGAAGACTCCAACATTTCATTGAAGGCCTTTGCAGATTCCTCCATCTCCTCCTCCGAATCCCGAGCATCATCAAAGTCTTGCACCATGTTTTCCATCCCGGTACCATGCTCGTCGGTGCGACGACGATCCACCTCAGCTCGCTCACGTTGGGCAGACTCACCATGAAATGTCCACACCGTATAATCGGGCGTAAAACCACTCTTCTGCAGGTGTTTGCCCATTTCAGCCTCTGTCCTCTTTTCCCAATTGCCGCACCGTAAACAGGGGCACCAGGTTTTCCTCTGGCCATTTTCAAATGCGGCTCGCACAAACCCCTTGGTTTTTGTGAACCATTCAGTGCTCCATTTGTTCTGACCAGTGTGACCGGTGTACATCCACGCACGATCACTCATCTTGACTTTCAGAGCTACTAGACACACAACAAATATATATATAATTCACCATGTATGTATTCATCAGTTGATCTACTTTGTCAATTTTATTACGTCCATGCAACCTACACTCTAATAGGTAATGATAGGTCCTAATCCCACCCGAGTATGTTTAGATTGGGTTCATTTTCCCATGCTATGCCCCGGATCCTACGCAAAATTTCGGCAGCACCTCCCCGCTGTTCTCCTGATACACGTCTCTGCAATAAACAGAGAGGATGTGTACCCGGAGAACAACAGGGGAGGCACTGACGAAATTTATGCGTCGGATCCGGAGCAAAGCATATGGGAAAACGAACCCAATCTAAACATACTCGGGCTGTCCATGGATAGCGTTGGACAATTCGAAAGAATCAAGGTTATCAATATGCAAATGCATGCATATTTTTAACTATGACGCTTTCGAACGGGAGACACATATTGGTTACGCATACTGATGATTCAAGACACATATATATCTAGCTATCAAGTTTCATCGGAATAGATCAAATAATTAATGGGGGAGGAGGACATGTCATTTGTGCTCACCCACGAACGAAGGGGCAGAGCTCGTCAAACGCACGGCGAGGTCGTCGAACACCAAACCTCGCAGCGATGAAACAGCTGCACATTTAAAACTACCCGATCAACACAATTATATATGATGCTTTTCATAACAAAATCGAAAGATATATGACCTAACTAATAATTCACAAATATATGACCCCGTCGACTTCTGGAAGGCCAAAGAACACCTTTTCGGGAGGTGTCGGGGGTCGGGGTGTCGTGTCGGTCTCGGGGTGCCGTGTCGGGGTCGGGGTCTCGGGGTCGGGGTGTCGAGTC
>NC_057796.1:159266910-159353211 GCF_018294505.1 Triticum aestivum | reverse complement strand
GGGCGGTGGGGCGGCGGGGAGCCGGGGTGACGGGGCGGCGGGGGCGACGGGGCGGCGGACGGCGGCGGCGGCAGCGGGGTGGGAGGAGAAGGGCGAGGACGAAGTGAGTAACGGGCGGGGGGGTACCGGCCGTTAGTCAAGTGCCCTCTTTGCCGTCAGCCAGCCTTTGCCGTCCGCCTTTTTGCCTCTTTGCCGTCTGCTAGCGGACGGCAAAGAGGTGGGCCGTTAAGATTTTTTCAAACGAGCGGGGGGTGGGGGCCACCACACTCTTTGCCGTCTGCCAGCGGACGACAAAGATTCTTTGCCGTCAGCCTTTTCTTTGCCGTCTGCCTATATGTAGCTGATGGCAAAGAGCTTCTTTGCCGTCAGCTAGCAGACGGCAAAGAGCTGGCAGATGGCAAATTAGCTGATTCCAGTAGTGACACACCCCACAAGCACGTAGGAAACTGTAGCCCGGCCGGGCAGGCCGCGGGCCGCCGTCCTCGAGCTCGAGCTCGCCGGCGATCCCCTCTAGTCGCCGCGGTAGCTCCAGCCCCTCCCAGGCCAGGGCGACCCTTCCAGGGCCTCCGCGTCTCTCCGGTGAAGCCATGCCGTCCCTCTGGAGCCCCTAGAGTTGCCTCTGCTCGCCGTCTTCCTCATCTCTGGCGACCACCGCGTTCTGCCTCCGCTTGCAAGGTCGATTGCGACGCCGTTCGACCACCCCTAGCTACACTACGGGTACGGGCAGGTGTGCCTCCGTCCCCTCTCTCCATCCCTCCCTCTCGTTTTGGCCAAGGAGCCCTCGTCGCCGACGAGAGCTCCGGCGAAGCCGCGACTCCTTCTGTTTCCTTCTCCCCCTCCTCCTCACCCGACTAGCGGGGCCCGCTAGTCAGCCACTCTGTACGCGCGTGAAGCGGTACGAGTGGTGGCGCCCCTGGGCTTTACGCCTTCAACGTCACCCCCCAGTTTGTTTTTTTATTCAAATTCATTTGAATTTACAGAACGCTTCAAACAGCCATAACTCTTCAACCATAAGTCCGAATGAATTGATTCTTTTTGCATTTTGTTCTTTGCAAAGAAATCTAACAGCTCACCAAAGATGAGATTTTTCTGAGCTGTTTAGAATTTCTGGTGATTTTCAGAAGTGTTCTTGATATTTTCTTTTTGTGCCTAAAATTAGTTTCGGAGGGTGAGGCTTGTCTTGAGGATCACCAGAAGGCTTGTGAACCTCATCTGCACTAAGGCAAGCCACAGCAACATTTTCATGGTGTAATTTCAATATTTATGATTTCCTTACTTGAATGAAATGATTAATCCATGCATTTAATGTTATTTATATTCTGTTAAGTGTTTGTTAGTTATTATGCTTGATTTACAGAATGTTGAAACTAGCTTAGTCGATAAAGCAAAGCTAAGATCTATTTGTGGTGATGATAAAAATAATTTTGTTATGCATGTTAGTAATTACTTAAAGTTATGTTCTTGCATAAATAAAATAGAAAAATTTGCTAGAAAATATTCTGTTAAGTACTTGTTTAGCCATGTTACTTGACTCACAGAATGTTTGAACCTAACTTGGTTGGTAAAGAAATTAGGATTTGTTTGTGGTATAATCTTTGCTATGCATGTGAGAAATTAATCGGAGTTACTTTCTTGCATGAGAAAATAATAAAAGTTGCTGCAAAATATTTTGGTTAAAGTGTGAGCTACCCTGACCAGGAAAGTAATATAAGTTGTTGATGTTTATGCTTAGTATGAATATGGTTGACATCAGTCATTTTTGTTAATATGTGGTGCACGTGTAGTTTTGCATTTCATGGCATGCTATGACACCGGTCATTTTCGTTTTAAGTTGAACCTGAATATAACTCAACTTGAATATATCGTTGACTGGGTCATGGTGCCGCTGAATCGAGTTTTTCCGAGTGCAACCACATTTGCCTTTGTGGGAAGGCCTTGATTCGGTCCATTGACATTGCCTCTGGTCGGTGCTCCAACTAGGGAAGGTTATGGCATGCTTACCCTGGCCTGGTAAGCAGTCATAACCATGTGTGCCCGTTGTTGAGATTATGGTACCGGGTCCCTGAGTGGGATCGTTTTGGCCAGGACGGTGGTCGTTGTGTCTTTGGTAGACACGGGCCACCCAGGACTAGCCCGTTGGGGATTGGGTCGGAGTGGCCGGGAGAGTGTCATGGCAACGGAAGGGTTTTGTCGGAATGCCGTTGGTCCACCCGAATGGGAGTGCGAGGCCATGGGTTCCGTGGTGTGGGTACGGTGTGCTACCTCTGCAGAGTGTATAATCTATCGATAGCCGAGTCCACGGTCACGGACGCCTCGTAGTAGGTCCCACCATGAGTCAATGTTTAATTAAATTTGCACACTAAGCTATGAACTTTGCATTGTCGATGATGGCTGAAAGGCCATCGAGATGTTCGGGACCAAATATTGGTCGTGGTTGTGATCGCCGTAAGGATCACAAGTTACTCTTGTCAAGACCACGATGGTGGTTTGTTTGTGATCCGAGAATGATCATGGTTGGTAAGTCCGTCCCGAGGGACGTTCGAGCATGATCACAACATGCTGGACATATAGTGTTGCATTATTATTAATTGGTTAATTATCATGATATTGTTTGCCATTATGATTATGTCTGTTGTGAGCTTGCAAGTACATTCAATGTACTGACTTGGCGTGTCATGCCAGATTTCAGGAAAGTCTCATTGGAAAGGAGTGCTGCTCGAGTCTAGATCGTGTCCACATCGGTGTCCCTGTGATATGGAGTTTCCGCTACGACGTTGTTCCGCTGCCGCGTAGTTGTTATGATCGAGGCCCCTTTATGTTCACTAAATAATGTACATATTGTTCAGCCGCACCGGGCGTGCCGCTTGGCCTCGACATCTGTTGTAATATAAACTCTGGTCCGCTAGCATCAATAAAGCGGTTGTTTTCTGTACCAAGATGTTGTGTGTTGCCAGAAGACATGGTCTCTAGGCTGGCAATGCATGGTAAACCGGTCGCTCTGAGCCGGGGTGCCACAACGCTTGGTATCAGAGCCACGCTGACTGTAGGCCACGCTAGACTACGACGTGTTAACTGGACGATAGATACGAGTTTAAGTTGAGCGCCGGTAGCAATTGTAGCTGGTTGTTGCATTGCATGCATTTGGTTTATATTTTTTTATGCTAACCTGCTAATGGTTGTGAGTGTAGATGGCTCCGGTGCCGTATCCGTGCCAGTTGTAGCTGATGCCGTACACGTCACTGCACCACCTTCGCAACGTGTGGCGTTGGCTGTACCCTCTCGGAGACGACCCAGTCTATCGTGTGTACCGGGAGTGTCTAGCTGATTCAGTGTATGAGTATCACGCAGTGGTCACTCTGCGCAGTAGTTCCGATTCCAGCTCTTACACTCGTACTTCTCGGAGCGGTTATGCGTCCACTGCTTCTCAGGCTGTCCAGTTTGCTGCATTCGAGGTCCTTGTCGAGCTTCGCTACAACGAGGTCCGAATGCAGAACCACCCAGGTTTCTATTACTACCCTTCTCTGCACGACAATGGTCGTGTCCGTTTCCCTATCATTGATCCGGAGTCTGATAGTGTTGCTAGCCACCTTGCTCGTTATGTCACTGCTAGCTATCTTATGATCCACGAGCTGGCTCGAGAGCTGACTCGTGCCCGTACTGCTTTAGCCGCTGCTTTAGTCACTACTAGATCCGCCACTACTCCATCTTCTCTGGGATTTACCCCTTATATTCCAGCCAGTTCTAGTTCCCCTATTTCACCGGTTACTCCTCCGAGTAGCACGGGTGTCTCGGCCGTGAATCCTCTCAGTTCTCCTGCCGAGTGGGTTTCACTTCTCGCTACTCCTGTAGTCCCGATGCTTCATTCTACCCCTGCCCCTGAGGGAGAGCCCTCGAGGCAGCGCCGTCGTGTTACCTTTAATCCGGAGGTTTCCGTTAACCTCGTCAGTTCAGGATCCAAGACCGCCTCAGGGGAGGACACCGCAGCACCAGCAGAGCAGTAGTATCTTTGAGTATTCACAGCCGTCCGGATGATGTACGGATGTAGTCGTACGAGTCATGATGTTTCGTTGCATGTATGAGCGTAGTTGAACCTGGCGTGTTGTTTATCTTTCATGTATGAGTCTATGTATAATTATGTTGGGACTTTATTCACCGTATTTTCTTCGCTCTTTTGTTTTCTTCCGGGATTTGTTGCTGGCTTTTCCCCAAATTTATTCTTGGATGTTTCTCATCTCGATTGCGTTGCCTTGGGAAAACTCCACAATAGGATGACCCGGGGAGGCAGCAGTAGCAACGTTCGTGAGGGAACTCCTGTTCATCGTTCCGCACGATAGGCAGGACATTCTCCCGAGCCGTACGTTCCGCCACCGCCTCCACCGCCAAATCCGCCCTCCACCGAGCAAATTCTGCATATGTTTGAGGAAAGAAGGAACAATGATCTGATCGAAATATTAAGAAGTGTGCAAGCTATGGTTGGACAGAATGGAAATCAGAACGGTCATTACTCCAAGCTGTCAGATTTTCAAAGGACCAAGCCACCCAGTTTCAGTCAGATTGTTGACCCATTGGATGCAGACGACTAGTTGCATACCATTGAGAAAAAGCTTGAGATTGCTCGTACGGAAGAAAATGATAAAGTTCCATTTGCAACTCATTACCTTGAAGGCGCAGCTGCCATATGGTGGGAAAATGCAAAAGCCATGTGGCCTGTTGATGAAGAAATCACCTGGGAAAAGTTTAAAGATCAGGTCCGGAAATATCATATCCCTATTGGAGTTATGAAGACTAAGCAGCGTGAATTTCTCGCACTCGTCCAAGGACATCAGTCTGTAGGTGAATATTTGCAAAAATTCAATCATCTGGCCCGTTACTCTCTTTATGATGTGGCCACCGAAGAAAGGAAGATTGACAGATTTCTTGGAGGCTTAAATACGCAACTCCGGTGTACTCTCAGTATGCTTGATTTCCCAGATTTCCAAACTCTGGTGAACAAGGCTTTCATTGCTGAACGAGAGCACAAGCTTATATCAGATAATAGGCCTGTTAACAACGACAACAAGCGTAAGTTTGAGCCAAAGAAGGATGGGCAACCAGTGCAAAAGGCTCGTACCTGGCAGCAGACACAGGTGGAATACAAGCCAAATTGGCAACAGAATGTTAACAAGACCACCACTCAAGTCAAGAATGTCGAGACCAACCCGATGCATGAGGAGCGTTAGCGCAATAATTCTTGCTTCAGTTGTGGGCAGAACGGACATTATGCCAGACAGTGCCCCAAGAACAACAAGGCGAATGCCCTAATCAGGCCACAAGTCAACTTTATGGAGTCATGCCCGGCCCAGCAAAACTTCACTGGGCACGTGCATCATATCTCAGCCAATGAAGCCCAAGGGAACCCAGAAGTCGTCATTGGTATGTTTTCTGTTAATGACATACCTGCCGTAATTTTATTTGACTCTGGGGCTTCCCATTCTTTTATTTCTCGGATTTTTGCTGCCCAAAACAAATTTCCTTGTACGCTTTTGGGCAAAAATATGCTGGTACAAACCCTGGGACCTTTAATCAAGAGCAATCTGGTCTGCCGTGATCTGGAAATCAATATCAATGGAGTCTACTTTCTAACCTCTCTGATAATCATTGAGTTTGAAAAGTTGGATATTATATTGGGTATGAATTGGTTGACCCAATATCAAGTTTGCATAAACTGCGCAACACGAGAAGTCACTTTGACCAGTCTGAATGGGCAGACTACCAAATTCTATGCTCGCAAGAATATACCCAAGCAAGAATTGGTTTTCACCGCTGTGGCTGAGTTGGAATTAATTCCTGTGGTCAGTGAGTACCCTGATGTATTTCCAGAAGAACTGCCAGGCATGCCACCAGATCGGGAGCTGGAATTTGCAATAGATCTTGTGCCCGGAACTGCACCGTTATACAAGAAGTACTACCGGATGCCCTCATCAGAATTAGTGGAGCTAAAGAAACAACTTGATGAATTGCTCCAGAAAGGATATATTCGTCCCAGCTCTTCACCATGGGGATCACTTGCTATTTTTGTGGACAAAAAGGATGGCAGTCTCCGCATGTGCGTAGATTACCGCCAGCTGAATGAGGTCACCATAAAAAATAAATACCCGCTGCCAAGGATTGATGACCTGTTTGTTCAGCTCAATGGGGCTAAAGTATTCTCTAAGATCAATTTACAGACCGGATATCATCAGCTCAAGATTAAAAAGGAGGATATTCCTAAGACCGCATTCACTACTCGGTACGGTCTTTATGAATATACTGTTATGTCCTTTGGTCTCACCAATGCCCCTGCTTTCTTCATGCATATGATGAACAAAGTATTCATGGACTTCCTCGACAAATTCGTGGTAGTCTTCATCGATGACATCCTCATTTACTCCAAGGGTGAAGAAGAGCACAAGGATCACCTCCGAGCAGTGCTACAACGACTCCGCGACCATCAGCTATACGCCAAATTCAGTAAATGCGAATTTTGGCTCAAGCAAGTTGGGTTTCTCGGACATGTACTATCCGCCGAAGGTATAGCTGTGGACCCGAGCAAAGTAAAGGATGTGCTCGATTGGGTGCCGCCCACGACCGTGACGCAGATCCAGAGTTTTCTCGGATTAGCTGGATATTACCGTCGTTTCATTGAAGGGTTTTCCAAGATTGCTAAACCCATGACGGAGCTGCTCAAAAAGGATAAGAAGTTTGAATGGACGGAGGACTGTGAGAAAAGTTTTAATGAGCTAAAGATACGGCTGACAACCACACCTGTATTGACTCTTCCAGACATTTATCGCAGTTTTGGTGTGTATTGTGACGCCTCCAGGCAAGGCATTGGTTGCGTACTTATGCAAGACAACAAGGTAGTAGCATATGCATCGCGACAGCTACAACCCCACGAGGGAAATTATCCTACTCATGATTTGGAGTTGGCTGCGGTGGTTCATGCGCTAAAAATTTGGAGACACTACCTCATTGGAAAAAGGTGCCAAATTTTTACTGACCACAAAAGTCTCAAATACATCTTTACTCAGCCAGATTTAAACCTCCGTCAACGAAGATGGCTAGAGTTGGCCAAGGATTATGATCTTGGAATAAATTACCACCCGGGTAAGGCCAACATGGTTGCCGATGCACTCAGTCGAAAGCCCGTCAGCTTGAATGTCATATTGAAATCCTTGCCTCCCGAACTCCAAGGGGAGATCGCTCAGCTCAACATGGTCATAGTGGATGCTGGCCTCGCTAATATTTTGGAAGTTACCCCCACACTCGAGGAAGAGATCCGCAAGGCCCAGCCAGCTGACACCAAGCTGCAAAGGTATGCCAAGGGCCAGATGACAGAGCAGACCCCAGATTTCTCCAAGGACAAATTCGGTACCCTCCGATTCTGTGGACGGATTTGTGTACCCAATCAACCAGACTTAAGGAAGAAAATCCTGTCGGAAGCACACGAATCCTCATATTCCATTCACCCGGGAGGTACAAAAATGTATGAGGACCTTAGACAAATATTCTGGTGGGATGGAATGAAGAAAGACATTGCCTATTTTGTGGCCTGTTGCGACATATGTAACAAGGTGAAGGCAAAGCATCAGAAGCCAGCCGGACTCCTCCAACCGCTGCCGGTTTCACAATGGAAATGGGATGACGTTTGTATGGATTTCATTATGGGATTGCCTAAGACTCAGCGAGGCAATGATGCAATCTGGGTCATAGTGGACACCCTAACCAAGGTTGCTCACTTCATTCCGATCAGCACCAGATACAGAGCAGATCAACTTGCATAGTTGTATGTATGCAGAATAGTCAGTCTGCATGGAGTACCCCAAACTATCACTTCCGACCGAGGTTCCCTGTTTACCTCCGCTTTTTGGTCACGCCTCCATCAAGCCTTGGGGACAACACTGAAATATAGTACTGCTTATCATCCTCAGACGGATGGACAGACAGAATGGGTAGATCAAATACTTGAAGATATGTTGCGAGCCTGTGCTTTAGCACAAGGACCTAAATGGGAAGACTGCTTGCCATATGCCGAGTTTTCCTATAACAACAGCTTCCAGACCAGTCTAAAAATGTTACCGTATGAAGCTCTGTATGGCCGTAAGTGCCGCACTCCTTTAAATTGGTCTCAAACTGGAGATAGCCGTATCTTCAGAATAGATCTCATGATGAAAGCTGAGAAACAAGTTAAGGAAATCAGAGACAGATTGCAATTGGCCAAATCTCGACAGAAAAGTTATTATGATGCAAAGCACTGACAGATCAATTTTGAACCCGGAGAACACGTATACCTCCGAGTCACTCCTATGAAAGGAGTCAAGAGATTTCAAACTCGTGGAAAGTTGGCACCCAGATTTATTGGTCCATTCCTGGTTATGTCTCGAGTGGGTACTGTTGCATATCAATTGGAACTACCCGCTGAATTGGCAGACATGCACAACATGTTTCATGTTTCACAATTGAGACGATGCATATCCCTGCCTGAGAAAATGACTGCTATGGCTGAGGTAGAGTTGGCAAATGATTTAACTTATGAAGAGAGACCGTTTAGAATTTTGGATCAGATGGAAAGGGCCAGTCGCAGTAAAGTAAGGAAATTTTACAAAGTTCAGTGGGAGCATCACACAGAGTCAGAATCAACTTGGGAGCGGGAAGAATTTCTACAGTCAAATTATCCAGAGTGGTTTTCCCAAGCAACCGAATCTCGAGGAAAAGATTCATTCTAAGCGGGGGAGGTTTGTGACAGCCTGGTTTTTGCCCTCCCTCATTTGCTTGATTTTCATTTGGAGTCATTTTGAAATTTGGAGTTTTTGAATCTTTTCATATGGACTTAAACACTTGGGTACCCTTGGCTTTCACCCAAGTGCTTCATTTCCCTCCCTTATCATCATTCCTCTTCTGATCCACCCCAAAATAATCTTTGGAATATTTTTCTTAAATGAAAAATATTCATTTTTCTCTCAAAAACCCTAGCTAGTTCAATATGCTCCAAAGCAACCCCAATTTTTATGGCCCAGAAAAATCTGAGATAATTCACAAATATTCTTTGAAACCTAGGGCACCTTCCTGAGTAAAAATATTTCATCACTTTTTGGAATATTTTTGCTACATAAAATATTTTCTGTTCTGGACAGAAATGGTGGTTTCTACAGCAACTACCATTTTACTTGCTCCATTGTGCCTGGGTTTTCTTGTGCATTTTCACCTTAGTAGATCATGGCTAACCCCCAACTCCCAGCCATTTGACCTCAGTAACTGCTCAAAGTTACTGACCAGAAACTTACTTGGCATGTAAAAACTCCTCTACTGCACCTGGATCCAAACTAAAGCGTGGTAAACTTCAAAACCACCACGAACAACATGCCAGACATGATTTTTGGACATAGGCTGGCCTGAGGGAAGAGTTCGCGCGGTGACCACGCGTGTCCACCATGCCATGCCTGTGTGTCGACGCGCTCTGGGTGCCGCCGAGCGCTCTGTTCACCTGTGCTCGCTTCCCCCGTCTGCCCGAGCGTGCCAAACTTCGCCACCATCCTCGTCTCAACGCCATTAACTTCCCCCTGGCGCTCGCCGACGCCGGAGCTCGCCGCAGCGAGCACGGGCACGGTCCGGCCAACCCAACAGTGCGGTGCGCACTGTGCTCATCGCCTTCTCCTCATTCCTGTGCTCGTCCCCGTTCGCCAACAGTCGGCGCGTGAGCTGCGTCGCCTTCTCCCCCTCTCACTGACGCCGCTCGTCGCCGGGCACCGTGGACAAGTGTCCACCCGTGGAGCCCGAACCCCCCTCTCCGCTCGCCTATAAATGGAGCCGCCCCCACCCTTCTCGAGCACCATCCACCACTCCCACACACCCCACAAGCACGTAGGAAACCGTAGCCCGGCCGGGCAGGCCGCGGGCCGCCGTCCTCGAGCTCGAGCTCACCGGCGATCCCTTCTGGTCGCCGCGGTAGCTCCAGCCCCTCCCAGGCCAGGGCGACCCTTCCAGGGCCTCCGCCTCTCTCCGATGAAGCCATCCCGTCCCTCTGGAGCCCTGGAGTTGCCTCTGCTCGCCGTCTTCCTCATCTTCGGTGACCACCGTGTTCTGCCTCCGCTTGCGAGGTCGATTCCAACACCGTCCGACCACCCCTAGCTACGCTACGGGTACGGGCAGGTGCGCCTCCGTCCCCTCTCTCCATCCCTCCCTCTCGTTTTGGCCAAGGAGCCCTCGTCGCCGGCGAGAGCTCCGGCAAAGCCGCGACTCCTTCTGTTTCCTTCCCCCTCCTCCTCACCTGACTAGCAGGGCCCGCTAGTCAGCCACTCTATACGCGCGCGAAGCGGTATGAGTGGTGGCGCCCCTCGGCTTTACGCCTTCGACGTCACCCCCCCAGTTTGTTTTTTATTCAAATTCATTTGAATTGACAGAACGCTTCAAACAGCCATAACTCTTCAACCATAAGTCCAAATGAATTGATTCTTTTTGCATTTTTTTTCTTAGCAAAGAAATCTAGCAGCTCACCAAAGATGAGATTTTTCCGAGCTGTTTAGAATTTCTGGTGATTTTCAGAAGTGTTCTTGATATTTTCTTTTTGTGCCTAAAATTATTTTCAGAGGGTGAGGCTTGTCTTGAGGATCACCAGAAGGCTTAAGAACCTCATCTGCACTAAGGCAAGCCACAGCAACATTTTCATGGTGTCATTTCAATATTTATGATTTTCTTACTTGAATGAAATGATTAATCCATGAATTTAATGTTATTTATATTCTGTTAAGTGTTTGCTAGTTATTATGCTTGATTTACAGAATGTTGAAACTAGCTTAGTTGATAAAGCAAAGCTAAGATCTATTTGTGGTGATGATAAAAATAATTTTGTTATGCATGTTAGTAATTACTTAAAGTCATGTTCTTGCATAAATAAAATAGAAAAATTTGCTAGAAAATATTCTGTTAATTACTTGTTTAGTCATGTTACTTGACTTACAGAATGTTTGAACCTAACTTGGTTGGTAAAGAAATTAGGATTTGTTTGTGGTATAATCTTTGCTATGCATGTGAGAAATTAATCGGAGTTACTTTCTTGCATGAGAAAATAATAAAACTTGCTGCAAAATATTTTGGTTAAAGTGTGAGCTACCCTGACCAGGAAAGTAATATAAGTTGTTGATGTTTATGCTTAGTATGAATATGGTTGACATCAGTCATTTTCGTTAATATGTGATGCATGTGTAGTTTTGCATTTCATGGCATGCTATGACACCGGTCATTTTTGTTTTAAGTTGAACCTGAATATAACTCAACTTGAATATATCGTTGACTGGGACATGGTGCCGCTGAATCGAGTTTTTCCCAGTGCAACCACATTTGCCTTTGTGGGAAGGCCTTGATTCGGTCCATTGGCATTGCTTCTGGTCGGTGCCTCCAACTAGGTAAGGTTATGGCATGCTTACCCTGGCCCGGTAAGCAGGCATAACCTTGTGTGCCCGTTGTTGAGATTATGGTACCGGGTCCCCAAGTGGGATCGTTTTGGCCACAACGGTGGTCGTTGTGTCTTTGGTAGACACGGGGGCCACCCAGGACTAGCCCATTGGGGATTGGGTCAGAGTAGCCGGGAGAGTGTCATGGCAATGGAAGGGTTTTGTCGGAATGTCGTTGGTCCACCCGAATGGGAGTGTGAGGCCATGGGTTCCGTGGTGTGGGTACGGTGTGCTACCTCTGCAGAGTGTATAATCTATCGATAGCCGAGTCCACGGTCACGGACGCCTCGTAGTAGGTCCCACCATGAGTCAACGTTTAATAAAATTTGCACACTAAGCTATGAACTTTGCATTGTCGATGATGGCTGGAAGGCCATCAAGATGTTCGGGACCAAATATTGGTCGTGGTTGTGACCGCCGTAAGGATCACGAGTTACTCTTGTCAAGACCATGATGGTGGTTTGTTTGTGATCCGAGAATGATCACGGTTGGTAAGTCCGTCCCGAGGGACGTTCGAGCATGATCACAGCATGTTGGACATATAGTGTTGCATTATTATTAATTGGTTAATTATCATGATATTGTTTGCCATTATGATTATGCTTGTTGTGAGCTTGCAAGTACATTCAATGTACTGACCTGGCGTGTCAGGCCAGATTTCAGGAAAGTCTCGTTGGAAAGGAGTGCTGCTCGAGTCTAGATCGTGTCCACATCGGTGTCCCTGTGATATGGAGTTTCCGCTACGACGTTGTTCCGCTGCCGCGTAGTTTCTGTGATCGAGGCCCCTTTATGTTCACTAAATAAAGTGCATATTGTTCAGCCGCACCGGGCGTGCCGCTTGGCCTCGACATCTGTTGTAATATAAACTCTGGTCCGCTAGCATCAATAAAGCGGTTGTTTTCTGTACCAAGATGTTGTGTCTTGCCAGAAGACATGGTCTCTGGGCTGGCAATGCATGGTAAACGGGTCGCTCTGAGCCAGGGTGCCACATTCAGGGCTCCACAGAACCTTGTGAGGTTTGAACACTAGGGTGCGTACGAAGAACTTCTTCTCCCTAACCTGCCGGCCCAACGGTTCCACAGCCTAGCTCGACGAACCCAAGGGACAAGAGACACGGCCGTTTATCCTGGTTTGGGCCACCTTGCGGTGTAATACCCTACTCCAGCTTTGTGGCTGAGGATGAACTAGTACAATGGACGAACGGCCTCAGGAGGTGAGGTGTTCTTGTGCTCGATGAGCTGGTGGGGTGGTCAGGGTAGAATGGCCCTGATTCGGGATGTCTCACTATGGTGGTGGCTAAGTCCTATTTATAGTGGCCTTGGTCCTCTGCCCAAATGTAGGCGGGAAAGGATCCCACAACAACCAAATTTGAAGGGAGACAACTAGTACAAGCTATCCTGACAAAAGTAGTCTTCGCCTGCAAAAGGCTCTGGTGGTGACCTTTTAGTGGGCTCCGCGACGACCTCCATCCTGTCGTCCTGGCGGTCTTGGTCTTGTTGCACCAATATGGAAACCTTTGCCTGATGCCTCGGGACCCCGCGCCGGTGCTTGCCCCCTTGGCACCAAAGGGGAAACTGGGACGCTGCACCTGCTGGCGCCCACCTGGCCTTGTTCGTCATGGATCACGTCATGTGAACCTCGCGAGGTGCACCTTGCCTTGATATCTCCGCTCCTGGGACCAGCCTAGCGAGGCTGCCCCCAGGGAGGTCTTGGTGTCGTCCGCCTCGTGAGGGTCTTGAGCTGTTGCTGCTGAAGCTGGGCCGTACCAGGCCGCTGATGGAGCCACGCCATGGGCCGCAGGCAGGCAAGTCTGGGTACCCCTGTTCCTAGGACTCCGATAGTAACCCCCGGGCCCAAGGCGCGCTCAAACTTGGCTTCGAGGCAAAGCTAAAGGGCAAGTGTGGAGCGCCGCGGGCCCCAACCACCCGCGGCCTTGGTTGACGCGTGGCGATTGATGAGACGTGGGCGCCTCCGCTTCCCCATGCTGCCTCAGCAACCGTGCCTGGCTGTCAAAAAGGCTGGTGCCTGCTGCACAGTCTTCATTGCCTTTCCCTTTCGTCTTGCGCCAGATCCCCTTCTCATCCTTGCCCAGAGAGCCCCAGATCTTCCGAAACTCTCCCTCAAGCCTGCAGCTGATGGCCACCGACAAGGCTAAGGCCACACACTCCTGGTTCGAGCCTGCCCTGAGCGCATCCACGGTCTGGGAGAAGAACTTCGCCGCCGCGCTCCTGGTGATGGCAGGCGATAGCAACGAGGGAGGAGAGACTACGCTTCGGGCCGGCTCCGCCAAGCCGGGAGCCTCGGGCGGTACCTTCTATCCCTCCTTCTTGCACAGTATCTTCGCGGGGCTGGTCCACCCTTTCTCCAGCTTCTTCTACGCCGTCCTGCGCCACTACAATCTTCATGCCCTCCATCTCCATCCCAACTCCATCCTCCTCTTGTCGATCTTTGCCTTCTACTGCGAGGCGTTCGTGGGGGTAATGCCATCCGTGGCATTGCTCTACCATTTCTTCTACCTCCGGCTCAAAGAGGGCCAGTGCTTGGGGTGTGCCAACTTCGTCGCGGCCAATGGGACCAATGCGATCTCGCATGCCGGGAAGGAGGTGGAGGACTTCAGGAACAAGTGGATCCTTACGGACGCCAAGTGCTCCCACCCTCAGCTGGCGCTGCCGACTGGGATGCCTGCGCCCCACGAGGGATGGAACAACGTGAAGCTCACCGACCCCCGGGCTCAGCAGATGGTGGAGAGGATGATGGCTGACCTGAAGCCTGATGACCCGAAGGCGGAGAAGCTGATGGGGGCCATGATTGTGAAGGAGTTCCTGACGCAGCACCTGGCTCCGCTCCAGGCACACTCGCGCCCCTTGTGGGAGCTCGGGGGCGAGGGTGGCGTACTCCGCCTGCGGCCGGAAGATCTGCCCGAGGAGGAGTTGAACAAGGTCCTGCGCCTCCTAGTCGGAAAGGACCACGGTTGCCTGCCAGACACTCATTTGCCGCTGTACTGTCGCCCAGACGGTGCAAAGATCACCGCAGCTATCCAGTCTTCAACGAGAGCGGGCTCGTACCGCCAACACCCACCGGTCCTCTGGGATCCCCAGTGGTAGTGACTTCCGGCGGGTCCGGCAAGGAGGAGGAGTCGGACTTGCAGGAGACCGTGGAAGGCACGGGGGATGTCTCCCCCTCGCGCCAACCGGGCCCCCTCCTCGTCCTTCCTGACGATGATGACGACGCTGGCGAGCACCCTGCTCGGGAGCCCCTGCACAGCACCGGGGTCACCACAAGATCCAGGGGCACACCCCGGAAAAAGCCGGCGCCAGGGATCCCGAAGAAGAGCTGGTCGGCGTTGATTCCCCGAGGCGGTGCCTCCGATTTGCCACCGACCGGCGCTGACGCAGGCCCAGGCGCCACGCCCTTGTCTGCCCCTGGGGCTCGTGCGTCTGTGCCCCAGCCTACGAAGACCTAGGGCATGGTGCTTCTGAAGAGGGCGAGAGACTACGCCACCGTGGATCAGTAAGTGCCCCGCACTGGTATTCCTTTCTTGCTCTTGTTGTAGTATCTTGATGCCCCTCCTTTGGAATGGCTAGGCCTACGCCGGCGGTGAAGAAGAAGAAGGAGACGGCCGTGGTCCTCGCAGCTCAGCAGCCCGCCATAGCCACACCGCCCCGCGCACAGACGGGCGGTGGTGACCTTCGTGCCCCTGCGGCAGGGTTGTCCTTGCGAGACCCGGGGGCCCAGCCTCAGGAGGTAGCGGTCTCCATGGCCGGGCTGGCTCCGGAGGTGCTTGCCCTCAGCTCGCCTGCTGAGGTCCCAAAGGCTCTAGAGCCCCCGGTCGCTGCCGCCGCCTCTAGCTTGCCGATCCTGACGTCGGTGCCATCTTCTGCTTCGCCTGGTACTCTGGAGGAGGCTTTCTCCGTGCTGACCCAACTTCACGACGATCTTCAAGGCGCCGATCGTCGCCTGGCATCCGGGCGCCTGGAGCTGATCTCGGGGTGGCTGCGATCCAACGCGTCCTTCGGGGTAGCGTGGAGCCACGCCATGGCGGCCTCTGAGGAAGGTAAGCAGGTTGCCGGACTGGCCGCGGCCGCCCGCGATGTGGCGTTGGGAGATGCTAAGGCTGCCAGGGAGCGATGCCAGGTGACGGAGGCCGAGCTGGAGACCCTGCGCAATGAGCGCACCGCCGAGGCTCGTCAACGCGAGGCGCGGGAGGAGAAGCTGAAGGCTCGAGAAGACGCGGTCGCCGCCCGTGACACCAAGCTGGAGCAGTCGGCGCGGGCGCAAGCCACGCAGCGCGATCGCCGGCCGTGACACCAAGCTGGAGCAGTCGGCGCGGGCGCAGGCCGCGCAGCGCGATCACCTGGAGAAGCTGAAGAAGGAGGTGGAGGGGGAGAAGGCCCTGCTGGAGGCTGATGTCGCTTGAAGCTACATCGGTATTTCCCCAAAGAGGAAGGGACGATGCAACACAGCGGCAGTAGGTATTTCCCTCAGATATGAAACCAAGGTTATCGAACCAGCAGGAGAACAAGGCAACACAACGTAAACAGCCCCTGCACACAGATAACAAATCCTCGCAACCTGATGTGTTAAAGGGGTTGTCAATCCCTTTCGGGGTACGGCGCCTCAAGTGGCAAATGGACGTGAGATAAATTTGTAGTAAATTGATAGATCGAACACTAAATAAAATAAATAAAGAAAAATTGCAGCAAGGTATTTTTTGTATTTTTGGTTTATTATATTTGAAAATAAATGCAAGGAAAAAGTAGATCGCAAAGGCAAATATATGAGAAAGAAGACCTGGGGGCCGTAGGTTTCACTAGTGGCTTCTGTCGAGAAAAATAGCAAACGGTGGGTAAACAAATTAATGTTGGGCAATTGATAGAACTTCAAATAATTATGACAATATCCAGGCAATGATAATTATATAGGCATCACGTCCAAGATTAGTAGACCGACTCCTGCCTGCATCTACTACTATTACTCCACACATCGACCGCTATCCAGCATGCATCTAGTGTATTAAGTTCATGGAGAAACGGAGTAATGCAATAAGAACGATGAGATGATGTAGACAAGATCTATCTATTTAGAGATAGACCCCATCGTTTTATCCATAGTAGCAACGATACATACGTGTTGTTTCCCTTTCTGTCACTGGGATCAAGCACCATAAGATCAAACCCACTACCGGGCACCTCTTCCCATTGCAAGATAAATAGATCAAGTTGGCCAAACAATACCCAAATATCGGATAAGAAATACGAGGCTACAAGCAATCATGCATATAAGAGATCAAAGAAACTCAAATAACTTTCATGGATATAAAAAGATAGATCTGATCATAAACTCAAAGTTCATCGATCCCAACAAACACACCGCAAAAGAGTTACATCATATGGATCTCCAAGAGACCATCGTATTGAGAATTCAGAGAGCGAGAGAGAAATCCATCTAGCTACTAACTATGGACCCGAAGGTCTACAAAGAACTACTCATGCATCATCGGAGAGGCACCAATGGAGGTGGTGAACCCCATCTGAGATGGTGTCTAGATTGGATCTGGTGGTTCTGGACTCTACGGCGGCTGGATGAATATTTCGTCGGTTCCCCTAGGGTTTCTGGAATATTGGGGTATTTATAGAGCAAAGAGGCGGTCCAGGGGCACCCGAGGTGGCACAACCCACCAGGGCGCGCCCGGGCCTCCTGGCGCACCCTGGTGGGTTGTGCCTCCCTCGAGGCACCCCCAGGCGCAGCCAGGGCCCATTGTGTTCCTTCTGGCCCATAAAAATTATCCATAAAGTTTCGGGGCATTTGAACTCGTCTGGTATTGATTTTCTGCGATGTAAAAACATGGAAAAAACAGCAACTGGCACTTGGCACTATGTCAATAGGTTAGTACCAAAAAATGATATAAAATGACTATAAATGATTGTACATCCAAGATTGATAATATAGCAGCATGGAACAATAAAAAAATATAGATACATTGGAGACGTATCAGCATCCCCAAGCTTAACTCCTACTCGTCCTCGAGTAGGTAAGTGATAAAAACAGAATTTTTGATGTGGAATGCTGCCTAACATGTCATATCATATTTCTTTTCTTCATAGCATGGGCATTTGTACTTTTAGTTGTTCAAAGCAATAGTCTAGTTTTGACATGATAATTTAGATACTCAAGCATATCAACAAGCAACCATGTCTTTCAAAATATCAACGCTAAAATAAGTTATCCCTAGCCCATCATGCTCAAACATTGATCCATTCATGAAACACACTCGAATATTAGCTACACCCAATACTTAAGTATGATCATATTGCCTCCTAGTTGGTGCTTTTATAAGAGAAGATGGAGATTCAAAATAAAAATTGCATAAAGTAAAAGAAAGGCCATTCGCAGAGGGAAGTAGGGATTTGTAGAGGTGCCAGAGCTCAAAGCGAAAAACTTAGAGATAAAAACATTTTGGGAGGTGTATCCATCGCACCAACGAAAACAACTTGGACTTCTGAACACTTTCCATGCTAGATATGCCATAGGCGGTTCCCAAATAGAAAATAAATTTTATTCCTTTTTCCACCATACTTTCACTTTCCATGCCTAAACGTATCCACGGGTGCCCTCCATAACAACACTTTCCAAGGAATTTATTAGTTGACAACATAAAGTAAATTCAATTATTTTTTTGCATTTCGGGACTGGGCATCCCTAATACCTTTGCCTTACTCTCGTGCAATGACAAGTGAATAAACACTCATCTTGAGAATAACACATCTAGCATGGAAAATATTAGCCACCCTTCACCGCTCCACGAGTGAAACAAACACGCAAAAGAGAATTTTATTTTGAAAATTAGAGATGGCACATACAAATTTGCTTAGAACGGCAAAAGAATACCACATATAGTTAGATATCATGGACTCATGTGGCAAAACTGGATTAAGGGTTTTGGATGCACAAGCAGAGGTCATACTTAGTGCAAAATGAAGGCTAGCAAAAGATTGAGAAGCCACCAACCAAGAAACGAATAATCTCATAAGCAAGCATTAAGCATAAATAACACCGAATAATGCACCGCAAGTAGGATATAATTTCATTGCATGACTATTGACTTTCGTACTTGCATAGGGAATCACAAACCTTAACACCAATATTCTTACTAAAGCATAATTACTCACCAACATAACTCACATATCACATCATCATATCTCAAAACTATTACTGAGAATCAAGTTTATTTTGTCCAATGATCTTCATGAAAGTTTTTATTATATCCTTCTTGGATATCTATCACTTTGGGATTAATTTTCATGTGTTGCTTTTGACAAGCTCCAACAAATATAAGTGAAGATCATGAGCATAAATTTTTTCTTTCTCTCAAATTAATTTATGTGAAGCAAGAGAGAATTTCTTGAAAATTTTGCTAACTCTCAAATAAATCTAAGTGAAGCAAGAGAGCATTTCTTTAAAAATACTAAAGTACACCATGCTCAAAAAGATATAAGTAAAGCACTAGAGCAAGTCCATTGCTCATAAAAATTTAAGTGAAGCATAGAGAGCAATTCTAACAAGTCATGACATAATTTTGGCTCTCTCAAATAGGTGTGTCCAGAAAGGATTGATGACTTAAAACACAAAATAAAACAAGCAAAGGCTCATATCATACAAGACGCTCCAAGCAAAACACATATCATGTGACGAATAAAAATATAGTGTCAAGTAAAATACCGATAGTTGTTGGAAGAAAGAGGGGATGCCACTCAGGGGCATCCCCAAGCTTAGTTGGTTGCTCATTTTTGGATAATAGCTTGGGATGCCGGGGCATACCCAAGCTTAGGCTCTTTGATCCTTCCTTCATCCATCGTAAGATAACCCAAAACTTGAAAACTTCAATCACACAAAACTCAACAAAACCTCCGTGAGATTCGTTAGTGTAAGAAAGTAAACCACTACTATAAGTACTGTATCAAACCAATTCATATTTTGTTTTTGTATTATATCTACTATATTCCAACTTTTCTATGGAAAAAACTCATCAAATAAAACCATAGAGCCATCAAAATAAGCACACAACACAAAGAAAACAGAATCTGTCAAAACAAAACAGTCTGTAGCAATCTGACTTAAACGGAAACTTCTGTAACTCCAAAACTTCTGAAAAAATAGGACGACTTGAGAAATTTGTATATTAATGTTCTACAAAAAGAATCAGGGCAAAATCACTTTCTGATAAAAATGAGAATTATTTTCGTGAGCGCAAAGTTTCTGTCTTTTTCAGCAAGATCAAACAACTATCACCCAAGAAGATCCTATCGGTTCTACTTGGCTCAAACACTAATTAAAACACAAAAAACACAATCATAACAGTAGCATATTTGTGTTAACACTCAAGAGCAGAAAGCAAAAATGCAAAAATAAAATTTATTCATTGGGTTGCCTCCCAACAAGCGCTATAGTTTTACGCCCTTAGCTAGGCATCAAGCAAGGATCTAAGTTTTGTCATCTTTGTTTCGAGATCCAGATGCCCTCATGATTGATTCATAAGGTGGCTTAATTCTAGTTCTAGGAAAGTGTTCCATACCCTTCCTCAAAGGAAATTGGAACTTAATATTGCCTTCTTTCATATCAATCACGACACCGATAGTGCGTAAAAACGGTCTACCAAGAATAATTGGACAAGACGGATTGCAATCAATATCAAGAACAATAAAATCTATGGGCACATAATTCCTATTTGCAAGGATAAGAACATCATTAGTTCTTCCCATCGGCTTTTTAATAGTAGAATCCGCCAAGTGCAAATTCAAAGAACATTCTTCAAGATTAGTAAGACCAAGCACATCACATAAAGATTTCGGAATTATAGAAACACTAGCACCCAAGTCACACAAAGAAAAACACTCATAATTTTTAATCTTGACTTTGATAGTAGGTTCCCATTCACCATGCAACTTTCTAGGAATTCAAACTTCTAATTCCAATTTTTCTTCAAGAGCCTTTATCATAGCATCAACAATATGTTTAGTAAAAGCTTTATTTTGTTCATAAGCATGGGGTGAATTTATCATGGATTGCAACAAAGAAATACAATCAATTAAAGAGCAACTATCATAATTAAAGTCTTTGTAATCCAAAAGAGTGGGCACATCACTAGGTAAAGTTTTGACCTCTCCAAACCCACTTTCATCAATTTTCTCTACAAGATTTTCACCCTCCGAAATATTGGGACGCCTTCTACCTAATGTTGAATCTTCCCAAGTCCCTTTTTCATCAATCTTAACTTTACTAAACAAGGAATCAATAGAAGAAACACCAATCATTTTAAGATCTTCAGCACTTTTGCAAAACGCCTTTTCTAAAAATTCAATTTTAGCTCTAAGCATAGCGGTTCTTTTCTTACTTTCATCCATAGAAACATAATGAGCTTTAATTGATTCATCTACTTTAGGCACAAAAATTTTCATCTTGAGATTTTCCACATCATGAGCAATTCTATCAACACTTCTAGACAAGTCATCAATCTTATTCAACTTTTCTTCTATGGAAGTGTTGAAAACTTTTTGTGTATTAATAAATTCTTTGACATAATTCTCAAGATCAGAGGTGTTAATATTATTATTATAAGAGTGATTTCCATAGGAATTACCATAATTATTAGAGGAATTACTAGGAAAAGGCCTAGGATTAAAATTACCTCTATAAGCATTGTTGTTGAAATTATTTCGAGAGATAAAATTCACATCTATGGCATCACTATTTTGCTCAATCAAAGTAGACAAAGGCATATCATTGAAATCAATAGGAGCACTTTTACTAGCAACCAATTTCATAAGAGCATCAACTTTTTCACTCAAATAAGAAATTTCTTCAACCGAATTAACCTTTTTACTAGTAGGAGCCCTTTCGGTATGCCATTGTGAATAATTTGCCATAATATTATCAAGCAATTTGGTATCTTCACCCAAAGTAATTTCCATAAGAGTTCCACCCGCGGCGGAATCTAAAAGATTACGAGAAACAAAATTCAACCCCGCATAAAAATTTGTATGATCATCCAAAGATTTAACCCATGAGTTGGGCAACTCCTTAGCATCATTTTCATCCTTTACCAAGATTGTGCAACATGCTCATGTTCAAGTTGCTTGAAATTCATGGAAATAATTTTTGCGGGAGGAAAATACTTAGTGATAAAAGCATCTTTGCACTTATTCCAAGAGCAAGGCAAAGAAGAGAACCAAATTTTTGCAGAATAACGCAAAGAAAACAGAAATAATTTCATCTTCACCACATCATTGTCAACATCTTTTTTCTTTTGAATATCGCATAATTCCATGAAGGTATTAAGATGGGACGCGGCATCCTCATTAGGAGTACCAGAAAATTGATCTTTCATAACAAGATTCAGCAAAACAGTATTAATATCACAAGACTCCGCACTAGTGGCGGGAGGAGCAATCGGAGTGCCAATAAAATCATTGTTGTTGGTATTTGATAAATCACATCACTTGGTGGTCTCTTGAGTCATGAGGACCACACAACAAGATTGCACTCAAAAACAGATCTAGCAAGAAAACGGAAAATAGAAAAGAGAGGCGAATAAAAAGGCAATTTTTTGTGAAGTGGGTGAGAGGAAAACGGGAGGCAAATGGCAAATAATGTAAATTGCGAGGAGATGAAATTTGTGATTAGGAACCTGGTATATGTTGAAGATTCTCCCCGGCAGCGGCACCAGCAATTCCTTTTGATGTCGCTTGAAGCTACGTCGGTATTTCCCCAAAGAGGAGGGGATGATGCATCACAACGGAAGTAGATATTTCCCTCAGATATGAAACCAAGGTTATCGAACCAGTAGGAGAACCAAGCAACACAACATAAACAGCCCCTGCACATAGATAACAAATCCTCGCAACCCATGTGTTAAAGGGGTTGTCAATCCCTTTCGGGGTACGCCGCCTCAAGTGGCGAACGGACGTGAGATAAATTTGTAGTAAATTGATAGATCGAACGCTAAATAAAATAAAGAAAGAAAAACTGCAGCAAGGTGTTTTTGTATTTTTGGTTTAATAGATCTGAAAATAAATGCTAGGAAAAAGTAGATCGCAAAGGCAAATATATGAGAAAGAAGACCCGAGGGACGTAGGTTTCACTAGTGGCATCTCTTGAGAAAAATAGCAAACAGTGGGTAAACAAATTATTGTTGGGCAATTGATAGAACTTCCAATAATTATGACGATATCCAGGCAATGATCATTATATAGGCATCACGTCCAAGATTAGTAGACCTACTCCTGCCTGCATCTACTACTATTACTCCACACATCGACCGCTATCCAGCATGCATCTAGTGTATTAAGTTCATGGAGAAACGGAGTAATGCAATAAGAATCATGACATGATGTAGACAAGATCTATCTATGTAGAGATAGACCCCATCATTTTATCCTTAGTAACAATGATACATACATGTTGTTTCCCTTTCTGTCACTGGGATCAAGCACCGTAAGATCGAACCCACTACCGGGCACCTCTTCCCACTGCAAGATAAATAGATCAAGTTGGCCAAACAATACCCAAATATCGGATAAGAAATATGAGGCTACAAGAAATCATGCATATAAGAGATCAAAGAAACTCAAATAACTTTCATGGATATAAAAAGATAGATCTGATCATAAACTTAAAGTTCGTCGATCCCAGCAAACACACCGCAAAAGAGTTACATCATATGGATCTCCAAGAGACCATCGTATTGAGAATTCAGAGAGAGTGAGAAATCCATCTAGCTACTAACTATGGACCCGAAGGTCTACAAAGTACTACTCACGCATCATCGGAGAGGCACCAATGGAGGTGGTGAACCCCATCTGAGATGGTGTCTAGATTGGATCTGGTAGTTCCGGACTCTATGGAGGCTGGATGAATATTTCGTAGATTCCCCTTGGATTTCTGGAATATTGGGGTATTTATAGAGCAAAGAGGCGGTCCGGGGGCACCCGAGGTGGGCACAACCCACCAGGGCACGCCTGGGCCTCCTGGCGCACCCTGGTGGGTTGTGCCTCCGTCAAGGCACCCCCCAGGCGCAGCCAGGGCCCGTTGTGTTCCTTCTGGCCCATAAAAATTATTCGTAGGGCAGTTGGACTCCGTCTGATATTGATTTTCTGCGATGTAAAAAACATGGAAAAACAACAACTGGTACTTGGCACTATGTTAATAGGTTAGTACCAAAAAATGATATAAAATGACTATAAATGATTGTAAAACATCCTAGATTGATACTATAACAACATGGAACAATAAAAAAATTATAGATACATTGGAGACTTATCAGAGGCAAGGCGAAAATCTTTGCCAGCGATCGTGCCGCCTTTGACTCTCTTGAGAAGAGGTCTCGCAAGGCGCTGCAAGATCTCTATGGGAGGGGGTTGAAGAAGCCGCTGGTGACTGCTGAGGAAGGCCCCGCCGAGCTGCTCCCCTAGCTCGTCGAGGCGCTTGAGGGTGTTGCTGACGGAGTCGGCCCCATGGTGGAGGGGGGAAGCCCGCGCGGTCTCCGCTTCAGCTATGACCCGCATCTTCAGCCACCTCCATCTTCGCGACCCCAGCACTGACTTTGGAGCACTTCTCGAGCCTGTGGACGAGGTGCACTATGCCGCCGCCGAAGCCGTGAAGGACCAAGTGGATGCTCTATTGCGGAAGTTCCTCGCCATCGACCCTGCGCCCCCGACTGATGGCACCGCCGAACCTATAGCCACAACCGACGGTATGGGTGACGGCGACATTGTCGACGATGAGGCACCACTCACCGGCAGTGGCAGTGCCCAAGGCTGAAGCAGGGGCTCACAGGCAGTGCTTCCCTCCATTTTTATTTCCTGCAACATGCACCGTGCCTCGTGGAGGCGTTAAAACTTTATGTGTCCGTGCTATTTAAGAGACATCGTTTTTGTAATAATTTGCCAGGATTTTGCGATACCTTCCCGCTTACTTGATGTTCTACGGCGGCAGGGCCCGACCCCGCGCATACTTCAGCCGCCGTTGGGTCATTCGGATCACCAGGACAAGTCCAAGGGGTGAGGGGCTACGTGACCAGTTAGGCTCTTGAGTCGCGATGCTCAGGAGTCCCCCTTGACGCACAAACGGCCCGCGGGAAGGAGACACGAGAGTAGGCCTTAGTGTTCTGCGTCGGGAAGGCCCGACCCCGCGCATACCTCAGCCGCCGTTGGGTCATCCGGATCACCAGGACGAGACCAAGGGGTGAGGGGCTACGTGGCTAGTTAGGCTCCTGAGTCGCGATGCTCATGAGTCCCGCTTGATGTACAAACCATACCTTTTCTCGCTGAGGTCCCGGTAGGGAGTGGCGCGCGATGACCAGGTCCGAGGGACCTGGCAGGGTAGCTTACGCTAGGCGTGACCTGAGCGTAGCCCCCGTGCTCAGCCCCCTCGCGTGACTCTCCCGAGGGGAAAGTGTTGCGACGAGGCTGCATACTGAGCCTGGGGGCTCCCCGAGGTTGATGCGGCCATGGGGCCTCCCTCATTGTTTATCACCAGCGCGGAGCATGGCGCTTCCGCACTTGCATGGGCATAGCCGCTCCTCGACCGTGTCGACTGCCAGCATGGAGCATGGTGCTTCCACTGGTGCGTGAGTGAGGGCTCCCTCTGAGTGGAGCCCCCGGGGCGTGTACAGCCCCGCCCTGACACGTGGCTTGCATGGCATGGCTAGACGAGGCGTGTCTGGGCACTCATGAGCCAGCGCGAGACTCACGAGGCCCTACCTCAAGGCGGGTTGCGCCTGAATTTAATTCTTAATAGTTGTGATAGCCCTGTGAGATGGTTAGACAACCTGCGCCGAATGAATCTCCCGAGGTGATCACATGAGAAGGCCAAATACCAACGACCCCAGGAGGTGACATGAACGGGGCCGGCCTGTTAGACAGAGCTCAGTCATTGGTTTTATCGACGCTGCAGGGACGGACCCGAGCAGAGACGCCGTGTCGAGTCTTCTCATGCAAAAAATCCTGAAGAAAGACAACCGGCGCGTGGCTCCCGTGGTGGTGAGGCACCGGGTCGCGTGCCCTGGCTCGTCCTTCTGCGATTAGCTCATGCGAGAACAAGTCACCAAGGGCCATGGGAGGTGACGTACACGGGAGCTAGCCCGCGAGCCAGAGCTCGGCCTCTTGGGTTTAGCGACGCTGCAGGGATGGACCCGAGCACAGACGCCGTGTCAGTCCTTAATCATGAGGCGGTCGTGGGCGGGCTTGCAAGGGAGTACGACGTTCATGGTATCAAAGTTTTGAATAGGCATATAGTAACCATGAAGTAACCCATGGGAGGAGGCAAGCTAGTTCAGGTAAATGCAAGAATGATACATGCCGCAGGGACGGACCCATGCGGCCTGGGGATGTTGCAGCCCGAGGGGCGCCCCCAACAGAGTAAAGTTAAAGATGCAGAGGATACATGCCGCATGGACAGGCCCATGCAACCTGGGGATAGTGCAGCACGAGGGGCACCCCCAACTGAATGAACCGGAAAATGTCACCTCGCACCGTTGCTGGAGGGGTGTTGAAGCGGTTGGGGAAATATGCTGGAGGAGTTGCTCCTCACGAGCCGCCTAGGCCCTGAACCTCGGGAGGCTCTGGGGGTCCCGAGGGCTCACGAGGAACCATCACCATCTCTGCCTGGACAGCCTGACGCCTGGCCTCCTGGGCCGCTAGAAGGCTCTGCAGGCGACGCTGGAAGGTAACAGCCGCGTTCGGCAAGCCAAAAGGCATGCTAACGTAGCTGTGAGGCGGACCCTCGCATTGGCCAATGCGCGAAGGCCAGAGGCGCTCCTGGGATGCGGCTCTGTTGAGCCCTGGGATGTTCACGCAGACGTGCAGCTCGTTGTCCTTGCCGGGACAAGGAGCTGCGCCGGGTGCTGAGCGGCGGTCGCCACGCATGGCCCTCGCCTCATGAAGCTGCTCCGTCGTCTTGGCGATGAACTCCTGAGCACCTAGCATCCCATGCCTTGTGTCCTCGTGAGGGAAGCGTGCGATGAAGCATGCCTCCTTCTGGTGCCCGAGCGCCTCCCCCGTGACATTGGATAGATCAGAGGCCCTACAGAAGAGAGCCCCCGAGCCCAACCCGAGGAGGGCGCCGAGCGCGCCTTCCTATGCAGAGAGGGAGGCGCCCCATCTGTGGCGCAGGTCCTGAGGTGGTGCCGCTGGAGACACCGCTCTCCTGAGGCTCTTGACGGAGTAGCTGCTTCTTCTTCTTAGGGACTGCCTCTGGAGCCTAGATGGCGCCTTGGTTCTCTGGGTCTTCAATCGCCGTGGCCTGGTAGGCGCACTCGAGGGAGAACATCGCGCCCTTCTCTTCGCAAGCGATCGTGATGATGTCATGGTTCCCTGGCATCTTGAGGACGTTGTAGCCATGGTGGGTCACCGCCATGAACTTGGCCAGGGCCGGATACCCAAGGATGGCATTGTATGGCAGGCGGATGTGGGCGACGTCGAAGTCGATGATCTCGATGCGGTAGTTGTCACGCTGGCCGAAGGTGACAGGGAGGCGGATCTGCCCTATCGGGGTGGTGGAGCCATCGGTCACACCTGAGAAGGGCTTGGTGGGCTGCAGCTGATCATATGGCACTTGGAGGCGGTCGAACATCTCGATGGAAAGAACATTGAGCCCCGCACCGCCATTGATGAGGGTCTTGGTGACAAGGACGTTGCTGATGACGAGCGAGCAGAGCATCTGGAGGGCGCCGGCAGTTGCCGCGCACTTGAGCTAGTCGGACAAGCTGAAGGTGATGGTGCACCTGGACCACCTGAGCGGGCACGTGGCCTCGAGCCTGGGGAGGGCCGCATTCACCTCACGAGCGAACTGCTTGAAGATGCACTGGGAGGCTGAGGCCTGAGCACCACCCAAGATGCAGGCGATGGCGCGAGGCTCCTGGAAGCCCCCAACCATCTTGTCCTGGTGGTGGTGGCAGCAGAGGGAGGCCGGCATTGCCCTAAGGTCAGTCCTCACGAGGCTGATCTCTCCAGGTGCCCTCGTGAGGCTGGCCTTGCTAGCGGTCCTCACGAGGCTGATTGTGCCACTCCTGGCGAGGGCTACAGTCGTCCCAGCGTCCTCTGCTTCTTCCTCCTCCTCGATCGTAGCCCCGCTCGTTGCACTCAGGGCATCGACCAAGGCGCCCATCGCGAATGGCCCTGAGTTCCTGACAGTCGTTGGTGTTGTGGTTGTGTACGTTGTGGAAGACACAAAAAGGACGGCTGTTCTTGGACGATTCTGGTTGGTCGCAGCCGCGTTTCATCTCTGGTTCTGCCGCGAGCACGGCAGCCCCCTTGCGCTTCACGTCCTTGGTCTTGGCCTTCCTGTCTTCTGGGTCGGCAGTCGGGAGCTCGAGGAGGAGAGGCACCCTTCCTCAGCTCTCGCGCACTTGGTCGCCATGTTGAACATCTCCAGAGCTGTACACAGGTCCTCGTGGATGGCGATCTCCTCCTTCATCTTGACATCACGGACACCATCAGAGAATGCTGAGACGATGGCTTCGTCCAAGACCTTGGGGATCTTGAGGCGAACGCTGTTGAAGCACTGGATGTACTTCTGCAGGGTCTCCCCTGGCTGCTGCTTGATGCGCCGCAGGTCACCAGCGGCAGGCGGGCGGTCGCGCGTGCCCTGGAATTTGGCGACGAAACACTTGCGCATCTCGACCCAGGAGGAGATCGATCCCGCTGGCAGGTTCAGGAGCCACGAGCGCGCGCCGTCTTTGAGAGCCGTGGGAAACCAGTTCGCCATGACCTTCTCGTCGCCGCTGGCCGCCTTGATGCTCGGCTCGTAGAGCTGCAGGAACTCCGCAGGGTCGGGGGTGTCATTGTAGCGTGGAGGCAGGTCGGGCTTGAACTTGCCTGGCCAGGTGACGCTACATAGCTCGGGGGTGAAGGCACGACAACCCGCAGTGGTCACTGGAGCCCATCGCGGGGGCGGAGCCTGGTCTTGGTACTCATGCGCCACCACCGCAGGTGGCGCGCGGTCTTGATGTGGTGGTGCCGGGAGTGCAGGAGCATCCTCTCGCGACCGCTGGACCTCCTGGCAGCTTTCTTCTTTGCGCGCGGGCACCCTGCGCAGCGGGTCACGCCGCGGGGCCGCGCGTCTTGGTCCGGGAATGACATCTTGACGGGGAGGCAGTGGAGGCGCTCCATGGGCTATGTCGCCCGTAGCGGGAGGTGGGCGAGGTAGCGAGAGGGACGGTGCAGGAGAGCCCCCAGCGGCGCTGAGGAGCTCGGCGATGCGGTCTAACCAGTCTTCGTAGAGGTCGTCGACCGAGCGATAGCGCAGGAGTTCGCACGCCATGAGCAGCGCAGCCTACGCGTTTGCCGGGCCGTGACGAGCGTGAGATGATGGGCCGGCCGGAGTCAACGACGGGGTGGCGGTGTGTCCATCTCGCCGCACGGAAGGGTTCAGCGACGAGGCTTGCTACTCGTGCCCCGCCGGGCCGTTGGCGGCGTTGGCGGCGAGTGATGGAGAGCGACGAGGAGGTCCGCCGACGGGCGCCGTCTGGGCGAGCGAGCGGCAAGGGCGGCTCGGCGCTCGGCACGGGCTCGACGAGCATCCGCCATGGAGATGGTCAAGCCGCGGCGAGTCGGTCGACGGAAGAAATGCTTCGACGCACCCCTACCTGGCGCGCCAAGTGTCGGATTCAGGGCTCCGCAGACCCTTGTGAGGTTCGAACACTGGGGTGCGTACGAAGAACTTCTTCTCCCTTACCTGTCGGCCCAATGGTTCCATAGCCTAGCTCGACGAACCCAAGGGACAAGAGACACAACCGTTTATCCTAGTTCGGGCCACCTTGCGGTGTAATACCCTACTGCAGCTTTGTGGTGAATTTCCTCGAGGGGCTGAGGATGAACTAGTACAATGGACGAACAGCCTCAGGAGGTGAGGTGTTCTTGTGCTCGATGAGCTGGTGGGGTGGTCCGGGTAGAATGGCCCTTATTCGGGATGTCTCACTACGGTGGTGGCTAAGTCCTATTTATAGTGGCCTTGGTCCTCTTCCCAAATGTAGGCGGGAAGGGATCTCACAACGGCCAAATTTGAAGGGAGATAACTAGTACAAGCTATCTGTCGGCATTCTGCAACCGGGGGTGCCCAGACTTGCCTACCTGCAGCCCAACGCGTGGCTCCACCAACGGCCTGGTACGGCCCATCTTCAGCAGCGACAACCTAAGACCCTCGCGAGGGGCCAAGCCTCGCGAGGCGGATGACACCAAGACCTCCTTGCGGGCAACCTCGCTAGGCTGGCTCCCGAGGAGCGGAGATCTCTATGCAAGGGGCACCTCGCGAGGTTCACGTGATGTGAGCCGTGACGACCAAGGCCAGGCGGGCACCAGCGGGCCCAGTGTACCAGTTTCCTCTTTGGGGCTAAAGAGGCAAGCACAGGCGAGGAGTCCCGAGGCGTCAGGCAATGGTTTCCATAACGGTGCAATAAGACCAAGACCAGCGGGACGACAGGACGGAGGTCATCGCGGAGCCCACAACAGCGTCACCACCAGAGCCGTTGACAGGCGAAGACCACCTTTTGTCAGGATAGCCTGTACTAGTTGTCTCCCTTCAAACTTGGCCATTGTGGGATCCCTTCCCGCCTAACATTTGGGAAGAGGACTAGGGCCTCTATAAATAGGACTAGCCACCACCATAGGGGAGAGGATCGATTCCACCCTGATGAGTTCACCAGCTCATTGAGCCCTAGAACGCCTCACCTCCTGAGGTTGTTCATCCATTGTACTAGTTCATCCTCAGCCCCTTGAGGCAATCCACCACCACACTAGAGTAGGGTATTACACCGCAAGGTGGCCCGGACCAGTATAAACCTTTGTGTCTCTTGTTCTTTGGGTTCATCGAGCTAGGCCGTGAGATCATTGAGCGAGCGAGCTAGGAAGGGAGTGTTCTTCGTGCGCACCCTAGAGTTTGAACCTCACAAGGGTTTGCCGGAAACCGTAATCCAACATTTGGCGCGCCAGGCAGGGGTGCAGTGAAGCCTTTCTTCCGTCGATCGACGCACCACTACTCTGCCGCATCCATGGCTGACGTTCGCCGAGCCCGTGCTGAGAGCCGGGTCGCCGTTGCCGCTCGCGTCGCCCAGACAGCGCCCGTTGGCGGACCTCCCAGTCGCTCTCCGTCACCCGCTGCCAACGCCGCCACCGGCTCAGCGGTAAACGAGCAGCAAGCTTCGTCGCTGCACCCCTCTGTGCGGCGGGACGGACGCACCGCCACCCCGTCGCTGACTCCGGCTGGCTCGTTGTCCCACGCTTGTCCCGCACCCACGGACGCACAGGCCGCGCTGCTCATGGCGCGTGAGCTCCTGCGTTACCGCCCCATTGACGACCTCTACGAAGACTGGCTGGACCGCATCGTCGAGCTCGTCAACGCCGCTAGGGGCTCTCCCACACCGTCTCTCTCGCTGCCTCATCCACCTCCTGCTGCGGGCGATGTAGCCCATGGAGCCCCTCCGCCACCTCCACATCAAGACGTTGCCCTCGCACCAAGACACGTGGCCCCGCGGCACGACCCACCGTGCAGGGCACCTGCACATGAAGAAGGAAGCTGCCAGGAGATCCCGCGACCGCAAGAAGATGCTCCTGCACTCCCCGCACCACCACGTCAAGATCGCGCGCCGCCTGCGACGGCGACGCGTGGGTACCAAGACCGGGCTCCACCTGCACGACGTGCTCCAGTGACCATGGCGGGCTGCCGCGCCTTCACCCCCGAGCTACGCAGCGTCGTCTGGCCCGGCAAGTTCAAGCCCGACCTGCCTCCACGCTACGACGGCACCCCCGACCCAGCTGAGTTCTTGCAGCTCTATGAGCTGAGCATCGAGGCGGCCAACGGTGACGAGAAGGTCATGGCGAACTGGTTTCCCACGGCTCTCAAAGACGGCACGCTCTCGTGGCTCATGAACCTGCCAGCGGGATCGATCTCCTCCTGGGTCGAGATGCACGAGCGCTTCGTCGCCAACTTCCAAGGCACTCGCGACCGCCCGCCTGCCGCTGGTGACTTGCGGTAGATCAAGCAGCAGCTAGGGTTAACCCTGCAGAAGTACATCCAGCGTTCCAACAGCGTTCGCCTCAAGATTCCCAAGGTGACGGACGAGGACATCATCTCAGCATTCTCCGATGGCGTCCGTGATGTCAAGATGAAGGAGGAGCTCGCTATACACGAGGACCTGTGCACAGCTCTGGAGATGTTCACCATGACGACCAAGTGCGCAAGAGCTGAGCAGGGACGCGTCTCCCTCCTCGAGCTCCCAGCCGCCGACCCGAAAGACAAGAAGGCCAAGACCAAGGACGTGAAGCGCAAGGGGGCTGTCGTGCTCGCGGCGGAGCCAGAGATGAAGCGCGGCTGCGACCACCCCGAGTCATCCAAGGTCAACCGCCCATTCCGCGCCTTCCGCAGCGTGCATAGCCACAACACCAACGACTATCAGGAGCTCAAGGCCATCCGCGATGGACGCTTCGGTCGACGCCCCGACCGCAACGACCGAGGCTATGACCATGGAGGAGGCCGGAGTGGAGAACGCTGCGACGACGGCGGCCCCCGCCAGGAGTGGCGCGACCGGCCTCGTGAGGACCGCTGGCAGGACCAGCCTCGCGAGGGCGCCTGGAGAGACCAACCTTGTGAGGACCGCCCCTAGGGCAACGGTGGCCTCCCTCCGCTGCCGCTACCACCAAGGAGGAACGACGACCATCACCTGGACGAGGGGGCTGGGGGCTTCCAGGAGCCTCGCGCCATCGCTTGCATCTTGGGTGGCACTCAGGCCCCAGGCTCTCAGCGTATCTTCAAGCAGTTTGCTCGCGAGGTGAACGCGGCCCTCCCCAGGCTCAAGGCCACATGCCCGCTCAGGTGGTCCAAGTGCACCATTACCTTCAGCTCCTCCGACCATCTCAAGTGCGCGGCAACTGTCGGCGCCCTCCCGATGCTCTGCTCGGCCATCATCAGCAATGTCCAAGTCACCAAGACCCTCATCAACGGTGGCGCAGGGCTCAATGTCCTATCCGTCGGGACGTTCGACCGCCTCCAAGTGCCATATGATCAGCTGTAGCCTACCAAGCCCTTCTCAGGAGTAACCGACGGCTCCACCACCCCGATCGGGCAGATCCGCCTCCCTGTCACCTTCGGCAAGCGCGACAAACTGCACCGAGCTCATCGACTTCGACGTCGCCCGCATCCGCCTGCCGTATGATACGTCTCCGTCGTATCTATAATTTTTCATTGTTCCATGCCAATATTTTTCAACTTTCATATTCTTTTGGAAACTTTTTATACTATTTTTGGGACTAACATTTTGATCCAGTGCCCAGTGTCAGTTCCTGTTTGTTGCATGTTTTATGTTTCACAGAAACCCCATATCAAACGGAGTCCAAACGGGATAAAAATGGACGGAGAATTATTTTGGAATATTTGTGATTTTTGGGAAGTAAAATCAACGCGAGATGGTGCCCGAGGTGGCCACGAGGGTGGGGCCCACGCCCACTCTAGGTGGGCGCGCCCCCCACCCTCGTGGGCCCCTCGTAAGGCGGTTGATGCTCTACTTTGGCCGCAAGAAAGGTAATTTTTGGAAAAAGATCTGGGCGAAGGGTTCAATCCAATCGGAGTTACGGATCTCCAGATATAAAAGAAACGGTGAAAGGGCGGCAGACCAGAACGCAGAAACAGAGAGAGACATATCCAATCTCGGAGGGGCTCTCGCCCCTCCCATGCCATGGAGGCCAAGGACCAGAGGGGAAACCCTTCTCCCATCTAGGGAGGAGGTCAAGGAAGAAGAAGACGAAGGGGCCCCCTCTCCCCTTCTCTTCCGGTGGCGCCGCAACGCTGCCGTGGCCATCATCATCACCGCAATCTTCACCAACAACTTCACCGCCATCATCGCCAACTCTTCCCCCCTCTATGCAGCGGTGTAACCTCTCTCTTACCCGCTGTAATCTCTACTTAAACATGGAGCTCAACGCTATATATTATTTCCCAATGATGTATGGCTATCCTATGATGTTTGAGTAGATCCGTTTTGTCCTATGGGTTATTTTATGATCAAGATTGGTTTGAGTTACATGTTTTATTATTGGTGCTATCCTATGGTGCTCTCCGTGTCATGCAAGCGTGAGGGATTCCTGCTGTAGGGTTTGCAATATGTTCATGATTTGCTTATGGTGGGTGGCGTGAGTGACAGAAGCACAGACCCGAGTAAGTAGGTTGTTTGCGTATGGGATAAAGAGGACTTGATGCTTTAATGCTATGGTTGGGTTTTACCTTAATGATCTTTAGTAGTTGCGGATGCTTGCTAGAGTTGCAATCATAAGTGCATATGATCCAACTAGAGAAAGTATGTTAGCTTATGCCTCTCCCTCAAATAAAATTGCAATAATGATTACCGGTCTAGTTATCGATTGCCTAGGGACAAATAACTTTCTCGTGACAAAAAGCTCTCTACTAAAACTAATTTAGTTGTGTCTTTATCTAAACAGCCCCTAGTTTTTATTCTCGTGCTCTTTATTATCTTGCAAACCTATCCGAAAACACCTACAAAGTACTTCTAGTTTCATACTTTTTCTAGGTAAAGCGAACGTCAAGCGTGCGTAGAGTTGTATCGGTGGTCAATAGAACTTGAGGGAATATTTGTTCTACCTTTAGCTCCTCGTTGGGTTCGACACTCTTACTTATCGAAAGAGGCTACAATTGATCCCCTATACTTGTGGGCTATCACCATACAATGTCATCCTCGGGTATCCAGCCCTGGCCAAGTTTATGGCAATGACTCATCACGTCTACAACGTCCTCAAGATGCCAGGGAGCTGCGGCGTCATCACGGTCGCCTACGGGGAAAATGACGCGGTGTGCTCCCAGGAGCGCGCTTACCAGGCTGCAGCGGCCGAAGACCCAGATAACGAAGGCGCCGTCTACCCTCCTGAGGACGTCCCCAAGAAGAAGAAGCAGCTGCTCCACCAAGGGCCTCAGGAGAGCGGCGTCTCCAGCGGCACCACCTTAGGACCTACGCCCTGATACGTCTCCAATGTATCTATAATTTTTGATTGTTCCATGCTATTAAATTATCCTTCTAGGATGTTTTATATGCATTTATATGCTATTTTATATGATTTTTGGGACTAACCTATTAACCTAGAGCCCAGTGCCAGTTTCTGTTTATTCCTTGTTTTTTAGTATCGCAGAAAAGGAAAACCAAACGGAGTCCAATTGACCTGAAAATTCACGGAGATTATTTTTGGACCAGAAGAAGCCCACGGAGTATCGGAGATGGGCCAGAAGAGTCTCGAGGCACCCACGAGGGTGGGTGGCGCACCCCCCTACCTCGTGGCCGCCTTGGAGACCCCCCTGGCTTGTTCCCGACGCCAACACCTCTTATATATACCCAAACTTCCAAAACATAACCTAGATCGGGAGTTCCGCCGCCGCAAGCCTCTGTAGCCACCAAAAACCAATCGGGACCCGGTTCCGGCACCCTGCCGGAGGGGGGATCCCTCACCGATGGCCATCTTCGTCATCCCGGCGCTCTCCATGACGAGGAGGAAGTAGTTCACCCTCGGGGCTGAGGGTATGTACCAGTAGCTATTTGTTTGATCTCTCTCTCTCTCGTGTTCTTGATTTTGCATGATCTTGATGTATCGGGAGCTTTGCTATTATAGTTGGATTTGATGATGTTTCTCCCCCTCTACTCTCTTGTAATGGATTGAGTTTTCCCTTTGATGTTATCTTATCGGATTGAGTCTTTAAGGATTTGAGAACACTTGATGTATGTCTTGTGTGGGATAACCGTGGTGACAATGGGTTATTCTATTGATTCACTTGATGTATGTTTTGGTGATCAACTTGCGGGTTCTGTGACCTTGTGAATCTATGCATAGGGGTTGACACACGTTTTCGTCTTGACTCTCCGATAGAAACATTGGGGCACTCTTTGAAGTTCTATGTGTTTGTTGAATAGATGAATCTGAGATTGTGTGATGCATATCGTATAATCATACCCACGGATACTTGAGGTGACATTGGAGTATCTAGGTGACATTAGGGTTTTGGTTGATTTGTTTCTTAAGGTGTTATTCTAGTACGAACTCTATGATAGATCGAACGGAAAGAACAGCTTCATGTTATTTTACTACGAACTCTTGAATAGATCGATCAGAACGGATAACTTTGAGGTGGTATCGTACCCTACAATAATCTCTTCTTTTGTTCTCCGCTATTAGTGACTTTGGAGTGACTCTTTGTTGCATGTTGAGGGATAGTTATATGATCCAATTATGTTATTATTGTTGAGAGAACTTGCACTAGTGAAAGTATGAACCCTAGGCCTTGTTTCAACGCATTGCAATACCGTTTGTGCTCACTTTTATCATTAGTTACCTTGCTGTTTTTAAATTTTCAAATTACAAAAACCTATATCTACCATCCATATTGCACTTGTATCACCATCTCTTCGCCGAACTAGTGCACCTATACAATTTACCATTGTATTGGGTGTCTTGGGGACACAAGAGACTCTTTGTCATTTGGTTGCAGGGTTGTTTGAGAGAGACCATCTTCATCCTACGCCTCCCACGGATTGATAAACCTTAGGTCATCCACTTGAAGGAAATTTGCTAGTGTCCTACAAACCTCTGCACTTGGAGGCCCAACAACGTCTACAAGAAGAAGGTTGCGTAGTAGACATCAAGCTCTTTTCTGGCACCATTGCCGGGGAGGTGAGTGCTTGAAGGTATATCTTTAGATCTTGCAATCGAATATTTTTGTTTCTGGTTTTATCACTAGTTCAGTCTATCAAAGAAAACTACAAAAAAATGGAATTAAGGTTGCCTCATATGCTTCATCTTTTTAATGTCTTTCGTGAAAATGATGGGAAGGAAAATTGTACTCAAGTACTAGAAGAAGAATTAAATAGAATGCTTGGCATAACATATGTGAATGATGAGCATGATTGCAATGTTGTTAGTATGAATTCTTTGAATACCCATGATGCTAATGATATGCAAAGCCACAAGCTTGGGGATGCTATGTTTGATGAAGATGATATGTTTAGTCCCCCAAGTTTTAATGAGCAAATTTATTATGATGAAAGCATGCCTCCTATTTATGATGATTATTGTGATGACACGTATGCTATAAAGAATAAAGATAACCATGAAACTTGTCATCATGATTTTAATTTTCAATTGGATTATGCTTCACATGATATTTATTTTGTTGAGTTTGCTCCCACTACTATTCATGAGAAGAAATTTTCTTATGTGGAGAGTAATAAAAATTCTATGCTTGCAGATCATGAAAAGAATGCTTTATGTGATGGTTATATTGTTGAATTCATTCATGATGCTACTGAAAATTATTATGAGGGAGGAATATATGCTTTTAGGAATTGAAATAATATCAAGTTTCTTCTCTATGTGTTGAAAAGTTTGAAGCTATGCTTGTTTTGCTTTCCTATGCTAGTTGATTATTGTTCCCATAAGTTGTTTGCTCACAAAATCCCTATGCATAGGAAGTGGGTTAGACTTAAATGTGCTAGTCATATTCTTCATGATGCTCTCTTTATGTTTCAATTCTTATCTTTTATGTGAGCGTCATTGAAATCATCATGCCTAGCTAGGGGCGTTAAACGTTAGCGCTTGTTGGGAGGCAACCCAATTTTATTTTTGTTCTTTGCCTTTTGCTCCTGTTTAGTAATAAATAATTCATATAGCCTCTGTTTAGATGTGGTTTTATTGTTTTAATTAGTGTTTGTGCCAAGTAGAACCTTTGGGAAGACTTGGGTGAAGTCTTTGCGATCTTGCTGTAAAAAAACAGAAACTTTTGCGCTCACGAGATTAGCTGCCTTATTTTACTAGAGAGTGCTTTTAGGTTAATTCTTTTTGCAGATGATTAATAGAAAAATTCCTCAGGTCCAAAAATTTATTTCATAATTTTTGGAGTTACATAAGTATTCGAATGATGCAGATTACTACAGACTGTTCTGTTTTTTGACAGATTCTGTTTTCTATGTGTTGTTTGCTTATTTTGATGAATCTATGAGTAGTATCGGAGGGTATGAACCATAGAGAAGTTGGAATACAGTAGATAGTACACCAATATGAATTTATAATGAGTTCACAACAGTACCTAAGTGGTGATTTATTTTCTTCTACTAACGGAGCTTACGAGTTTTCTGTTAAGTTTTGTGTTGTGAAGTTTTCAAGTTTTGGGTAAAGATTCGATGGACTATGGAATAAGGAGTGGCAAGATCCTAAGCTTGGGGATGCCCAAGGCACCCCAAAGTAATATTCAAGGACAACCAACTGCCTAAGCTTGGGGATGCCCCGGAAGGCATCCCCTCTTTCGTCTTCGTTCATCGGTAACCTTACTTGGAGCTATATTTTTATTCACCACATGATATGTGTTTTGCTTGGAGCGTCATTTTATTTTATTTTGTTTTGCTTGCTGTTTGAATAATATCCCAAGATCTTAAATTCTTAAATTTTAGAGAGTCTTCACATAGTTACATAATTATTCGACTACGCATTGATCTTCACTTATATCTTTTGGAGTAGTTTGTCATTTGCTCTAGTGCTTCACTTATATCTTTTTAGAGCACGGTGGTGGTTTTATTTTATAGAAATTATTGATCTCTCATGCTTCACTTATATTATTTTGAGAGTCTTTTATAACAGCATGGTAATTTGCTTTGGCTATAAAATTAGTCCTAATATGATAGGCATCCAAGATGGGTATAATAACTTCCATATAGAGTGCGTTGAATACTATGAGAAGTTTGATACTTGATGATTGTTTTGAGAAATGAAGATGGTAATATTAGAGTCATGCTAGTTGAGTAATTGTGAAATTGAGAAATACTTATGTTGAGGTTTGGAAGTCCCGTAGCATGCACGTATGGTAACCATTGTGTGACAAATTTGAAGCATTAGGTGTTCTTTGATTTCTTTCCTTATGAGTGGCGGTCGGGGACGAGCGATGGTCTTTTCCTACCAATCTAACCCCCTAGGAGCATGCGCGTAGTGCTTGGTTTTGATGACTTGTAGATTTTTGCAATAAGTATGTGAGTTCTTTATGACTAATGTTGAGTCCATGGATTATACGCACTCTCACCTTTCCATCAGTGCTAGCCTCTTCGGTACCGTGCATTGCCCTTTCTCACCTTGAGAGTTGGTGCAAACTTTGCCGATGCATCCAAACCCCGTGATATGATACACTCTATCACACATAAACCTCCTTATATCTTCCTCAAAACAGCCACCATACCAACCTATTATGGCATTTCCATAGCCATTCTGAGATATATTGCCATGCAACTCTCCACCATTCCGTTTATTATGACACGCTTCATCATTGTCATATTGCCTTGCATGATCATGTAGTTGACATCGTATTTGTGGCAAGGCCACCATGCATAATTTTTCATACATGTCACTCTTGTTTCATTGCCCATCCCGGTACACCGCTGGAGGCACTCATATAGAGTCATACTTTGTTCTAGTATCGAGTTGTAATCCTTGAGTTGTAAATAAATAGAAGTGTGATGATCATCATTATTAGAGCATTGTCCCGAAGAAAAAAAAAGAAAAAAAGAGAGAAAGGCCAAATATAATAAAAAGGCCAAAAAAAGAGAAAGGCCAAAAAAAAGAAAGGGCCAGAAGGGACAATGCTACTATCCTTTTTCCACACTTGTGCTTCAAAGTAGCACCATGATCTTCATGATAGAGAGTTTCTTATATTGTCACTTTCACATACTAGTGGGAATTTTTCATTATAGAACCTGGCTTGTATATTCCAACGATGGGCTTCCTCAAAATGCCCTAGGTATTCGTGAGCAAGCAAGTTGGATGCACACCCACTTAGTTTCTTTTGTTGAGCTTTCATACATTTATAGCTCTAATGCATCAGTTGCATGGCAATCCCTACTCCTCGCATTGACATCAATTGATAGGCACCTCCGTAGCCCGTTGATTAGCCACGTCGATGTGAGACTTTCACCTTTTTTGTGTTCTCCACACAACCTCCATCATCATATTCTATTCCACCCATAGTGCTATGTCCATGGCTCGCGCTCATGTATTGCGTGAAAGTTAAAAAGTTTGAGAATACTAAAGTATGAAACAATTGCTTGGCTTGTCATCGGGGTTGTGCATGATGGGAGCATTTTGTGTGACGAAAATGAAGCATGGCCAAACTATATGATTTTGTAGGGATGAGCTTTCTTTGGCTATGTTATTTTGAGAAGACATAATTGCTTGGTTAGTATTATTATTTTTATGTCAATATTAAACTTTTGTCTTGAATCTTATGGATCTGAATATTCTTGCCACAATAAAGAAGATTACATTGATAAATATGTTAGGTAGCATTCCACATCAAAAATTCTGTTTTTATCATTTACCTACTCGAGGACGAGCCGGAAGTAAGCTTGGGGATGCTTGATACGTCTCCAACGTATCTATAAATTTTGTTTGTTCCATGCTATTATATTATCCATCTAGGATGTTTTATATGCATTTATATGCTATTTTATATGATTTTTGGGACTAACCTACTAACCTAGAGCCCAGTGCCAGTTTCTGTTTTTTCCTTGTTTTTGAGTATCGCAGAAAAGTAAAACCAGACGGAGTCCAATTGACCTGAAAATTCACGAAGATTATTTTTGGACCAGAAGAAGCCCACGGAGTATCGGAGATGGGCCAGAAGAGTCCCGAGGCACCCACGAGGGTGGGGCGCGCCCTACCCCCTGGGCGCACCCCTACCTCGTGGCCGCCTCGGAGACCCCCCTGACTTGTTCCCGACGCCAACACCTCTTATATATACCCAAACTTCCAGAACATAACCTAGATCAGGAGTTCCGCCGCCGCAAACCTCTGTAGCCACCAAAAACCAATCGGGCCCAGTTCCGGCACCCTGCCGGAGGGGGGGATCCCTCACCGGTGGCCATCTTCGTCATCCCGGCGCTCTCCATGACGAGGAGGGAGTAGTTCACCCTCAGGGCTGAGGGTATGTACCAGTAGCTATGTGTTTGATCTCTCTCTCTCTCTCGTGTTCTTGATTTGGCACGATCTTTATTTATCGCGAGCTTTGCTATTATAGTTGGATCTTATGATGTTTCTCCCCCTCTACTCTCTTGTAATGGATTGAGTTTTCCCTTCGAAGTTATCTTATCGGACTGAGTCTTTAAGGATTTGAGAACACTTGATGTATGTCTTGCGTGGGATAACCGTGGTGACAATGGGTTATTCTATTGATTCACTTGATGTATGTTCTGGTGATCAACTTGCGGGTTCCGTGACCTTGGGAATCTATGCATAGGGGTTGGCACACGTTTTCGTCTTGACTCTCCGGTAGAAACTTTGGGGCACTCTTTGAAGTTCTATGTGTTGGTTGAATAGATGAATCTGAGGTTGTGTGATGCATATCGTATAATCATACCCACAGATACTTGAGGTGACATTGGAGTATCTAGGTGACATTAGGGTTTTGGTTGATTTGTGTCTTAAGGTTTTATTCTAGTACGAACTCTATGATAGATCGAATGGAAAGAATAGCTTCGTGTTATTTTACTACGAACTCTTGAATAGATCAATCAGAAAGGATAAATTTGAGGTGGTTTCGTACCCTACAATAATCTCTTCGTTTGTTCTCCGCTATTAGTGACGTTGGAGTGACTCTTTATTGCATGTTGAGGGATAGTTATATGATCCAATTATGTTATTATTGTTGAGAGAACTTGCACTAGTGAAAGTATGAACCCTAGGCCTTATTTCAACGCATTGCAATACCGTTTGTGCTCACTTTTATCATTAGTTACCTTGCTGTTTTTATATTTTCAAATTACAAAAACCTATATCTACCATCCATATTGCACTTATATCACCCTCTCTTCGCCGAACTAGTGCACCTATACAATTTACCATTGTATTGGGTGTCTTGGGGACACAAGATACTCTTTGTCATTTGGTTGCAGGGTTGTTTGAGAGAGACCATCTTCATCCTACGCCTCCCACGAATTGATAAACCTTAGGTCATCCACTTGAGGGAAATTTGCTACTGTCCTACAAACCTCTGCACTTGGAGGCCCAACAACGTCTACAAGAAGAAGGTTGTGTAGTAGACATCACGCCCGCAGATGGGGCACCTCCCTCTCTTGCATAGGAAGGCATGCCCAGAGCCCTCCTCAGGAAGGGCTCGGGGGCTCTCTTCTGGAGGGCCTCAAACCTAGTCAACGTCACGAGGGAGGTGCTCGGGTACCACGTGGAGGAATGTTTCACCACATGCTTCCCTCAAGAGGGCACAAGGCGTGGAGTGCCTGGTGTTCAGGAGTTCATCACCAAGGCAACCAAGGAGCTTCAAGAGGCAAGAGCCATGCACGGCAACCGCCGCCCACCACCTGGCACAACTCCTCATCATGGCGAGGACGACGAGCTGCGCGTCTGTGTCGACATTCCATGGTTCAATAGGGGGACATCTTAGGAGCGCTTCTGGCCTTCTCGCGTTGGTCGGTGCGAGGGTCCACCTCATAGCTATGTTCGCATGCCTTTCGGCTTGCCGAACGCGGCTGTCACCTACCAGCGCCACTTGCGGAGCGTTCTGGCGGCTCAGGAGGCCAGGCATCATGCAGTCCTGGCAGAGAGGGCGACAATTCTTCATGAGCCGCCCGGGCCCCCAGAGCCTCCCGAGGCTCAGGACCCAGGCGAATCGTGAGGAGCAACTTCTCCAGCACGCATCTTCATTTACTCCAACACCTCTCCAGCAATGGTACCAGGTGACTCTTTCTGATTCATTCAGTTGGGGGCGCCCCTCGGGCAGCATTATCCCCAAGTCGCACGGGCCTGTCCCTACGACGTGTATCCTTTTGCATCTCTAGCTTACTCTGTTGGGGGCGCCCCTTGGACTGCATCATCCCCAGGCCGCATGGGTCCGTCCCCGCGGCATGTATCGTCCTCGCATCTATCTGAACTAGCTTGCCTCCTTGCATGAGTTACCTTATGATTATCACCTGCTTGCATGTTGCCCTTCGCAGCCACCCGCGTTGCTAACCGGCCTCCTGCACATCCCGCAACGGGGGCTACACATGCTGGCACGGCGCTTGTGCTCGGGTCCGTCCCTGCAACGCTGATAAACCTGAGTGGTCGAGCTCTGGCTCGCGGCACGCCCCGCGCATGTCACCTCACCAGACCCTCAGTGCCTTCATCTTCTTGCGGAAAGACCAGCGGCAGGGCAGCAAGCGCGATTACAAGCTGTGTTTTCCTCTCGAATAAACCCGCAGGAATCTCCGGAGCCTAACTACGGGTGGCCCCGCCAGCTCCTTCCTTTTCTCATGCAATTCGCTTGTGCGTTAAAGGGGGAACTCCTGAGCATCGCATCTCAGGAGCTCTTACTGACTCTCCAGCCCTCACCCCCAGGCCTTGACCACGGCACCGCGACCTGGCATACCAGCGGCGGCTGAGCTTGCTCGAGGGTTGGGACCCAAGGATGCAGAGCACTAGGAAGAACATGAAAAAGGGGGGGAGCTGGCACGGGCCTAACCTAGCCGTACCACCACCACTGACGCGCAAATCAGGCGCTGCACAAGGAATCGCCTCAGGCTCGCCAAGATAAGTCGCGCATTCAAGTTAGCCCAGCGCTGTGACTCAGGATTTTCGACTCTTGCAGCCTTGCTCCGACAATGCCGCCTTCCTTTTCCACCTTCAGGGAGCTGCTTGCATGCTAAAGGGGACCTCTTGAGCATCGCGCCTCAGGAGCTGTTACCGGACCTTGGGCCGCTCACCTCCTCGCCTTGACCACGGCATCGCGACGTGGCATACCAGCAACGGTAGAAACCTGCTAGGGGACTGGGACCTGTCGGCGTAGAGCGCTAAGCTACTGCGAGGACGAAAAGGGGAGACAATGCTGAAGCATCACACGCAACCGCAAACATCATAATGGGAATAATATCGGCGCAAAAGCACTACAGATTCTTTACACACCCCCATGGGGTTCATCTCGATTCCTCGCAGGGAACAAAAGAAGGAGGGTTCCAGGAGTCATATCTACAGACATCGCCGCCGATGCCATCACCAATAGTGGGCCACACAGGACGGATGCCAACCCCATCTAGATCATCGACGATGACGAGCAGATGCCATCGCAGCGCTCCGGGCACGGCAAGAGCTCGGGGGCACGTAGCTGTGGTCGCTCTTCTCCGGAGTATCGTCAAGCTCAGGAGAGTCGCTGGACTCCCAGGAGCCGCCGCTGCTGCTGGAGGAGCTGCCGGTAGGGCCGGGGGCGAGCTCAATGCTCGTCGCCGCATCATCCTGGCAGCCCCCTCCAGGGCAGCACTCCAGGCGGTGGCCTTCCCCGTCAAAGACGTTGAAGAATATCATGGAGGCACCGTCGTACTCGAAGTGGATGGTGAGAACCCCCTTCGCACGGCAAGCGCGTGTGACTTCGCCCCATCCACGAGTCATGAAGATCTTGCCCGGGGAGACGACCTCGAGCTTCGCCCCCGTTGCCGGAGTGTTGCACCTGGCATGCAGCAGCCACAGCTCGAGCGGCCCTCTCAGCGGCATCTCTTCGGCGAAGAACTGCGGGAATCTGATCCACGTGCACGATGGCATCGCCGCCCACACCACGAGCTCGCGCGAGGAGCACTCGGCATGAGTTCGTGGGCCAGCGGCGCGTGCGACCACAGCCTGGCCACCATGGCCGTGACGCAAGCGGCACGGGGCGCTGCCTCCTCCACCGGAGCCTTGCGCATGGGCGTACAAGGGCAGCGGGTAGCCGCGAACAGGCCACTCATACCAGGGCCTCCTCACCTCCTGCCTCGCATCGGCGTCACGGGGGCAGCCGAACCTCTTCTTTGCTGGAAGTGGCCCTCGCTCTTCGCGGGGGTTTTTTCCCTTCTCAGCGGCAGAGAATCTCCTTATCGGTGCCATGAGTGTCGCGGCAAGATGGAGAAGCGAGGAGGAGGAAGAAGAAGCAGGCGGTGTGGAGAAGGAGATGAGCAACGGGGGCTCCGCCCCTCCCCTCATTTATAGCCCGAAGGAGGCCAACCGCCGGCCTCCACAATCACAGGTAATGATGGTTTTCTTTTGCATGCCGCAGGGTCTCGTCAAGTCGAACGGTTGCCGAGGCAGCATGGGGAAGCGGAGGCACCCACGTCCCATCAATCGCCATGCGTCAATCAAGGCCGCGGGTAGTTAGGGCCTGCGGCGCTCCGCCTCCGCACTTGCCCTTTGGCTTCGCCTCGAAGCCAAGTCCGAGCGTGCCTTGGCCCCGGGGGCTATTGTCGGCATTCTGGGACCAGGGTGCCCAGACTTGCTTGCCTGCGTCCCAATGCGTGGCTCCACCAACGGCCTGGTACGACCCATCTTTAGCAGTGACAACCCAAGACCCTCGTGAGGGGCCAAGCCTCGTGAGGCGGACGACACCAAGACCTCCTTGGGGGCAGCCTCACTAGGCTGGCTCCTGAGGAGCGGAGATCTCTATGCAAGGGGCACCTCGCGAGGTTCACGTGACGTGAGCCGTGACGACCAAGGCAAGGCGAGCGCCAGCGGGCGCAGTGTACCAGTTTCCTCTTTGGTGCTATAGAGGCAAGCACAGGCGAGGAGTCTCGAGGCGTCAGGCAAAGGTTTCCATATCGGTGCAACAAGACCAAGACCAGAGGGACGGCGGGACGGAGGTCATCACGGAGCCCACGGCAGCGTCACCACCAGAGCCTTTAACAGGCGAAGACCACCTTTTGTCAGGATAGCATGTACTAGTTGTCTCCCTTCAAAGTTGGCCGTTGTGGGATCCCTTCCCGCCTAACATTTGGGAAGAGGACCAGGGCCTCTATAAATAGGACTAGCCACCACCATAGGGGAGAGGATCGATTCCACCCTGACGAGTTCACCAGCTCATCGAGCCCTAGAACGCCTCACCTCCTGAGGCGGTTCATCCATTGTACTAGTTCATCCTCAGCCCCTCGAGGCAATCCACCACCACACTGGAGTAGGGTATTACACCGCAAGGTGGCCCGAACTAGTATAAACCTTTGTGTCTCTTGTTCTTTGGGTTCATCGAGCTAGGCCGTGAGATCGTTGAGCAAGCAAGCTAGGAAGAGAGTGTTCTTCATGCGCACCCCAGAGTTCAAACCTCACAAGGGTTTGCCGGAACCCGTAATCCGACACTATCCTGACATAAGTAGTCTTCGCCTGTAAAAGGCTTTGGTGGTGATGCTGTACTGGGCTCTATGATGACCTTTTTCCTGTCGTCATGGCGGTCTTGGTCTTGTTGCACCTGGCATGCAGCAGCCATAGCTCGAGCGGCCCTCTCGGCGGCATCTCATCGGCGAACAACTGCAGGAATCTGATCCACGTGCACGGTGGCATCGCCGCCCACACCACGAGCTCGCGCGAGGAGCCCTCAGCATGAGTTCATGGGCCATCGGCGCATGTGACCACAGCCTGGCCACCATGGCCGTGACGCGAGCGGCGCGGGGCGCTGCCTCCTCCACCGGAGCCTTGCGCATGGGCGTACAAGGGCAGCGGGTAACGGGAAGAGTCCGCTCGTACCAGGGCCTCGTCACGTCCTGCCTCGCGTCGGCGTCACGGGAGCAGCCAAACCTCTTCTTCGGCGGAAGTGGCCCCCGCTCTTCGCGGGGGTTTTTTCCCTTCTCAGCGGTAGAGAATCTCCTTATCGGCGCCATGAGTGTCATGGCAAGATGGAGACGCGAGGAGGAGGAAGAAGAAGCAGGCGGTGTGGAGAAGGAGATGTGCAACGGGCCTCCCCTCATTTATAACCAGAAGGAGGCCAACCTCCGGCCTCCACAATCACAGGTAATGATGGTTTTCTTCTGCATGCCGCAGGGTCTCGTCAAGTCGAACGGTTGCCAAGGCAGCATGGGGAAGCGGAGGCGCCCACGTCCCATCAATCGCCATGCGTCAATCAAGGCCGCAGGCAGCTGGGGCCTGCGGCACTCCGCACTTGCCCTTTGGCTTCGCCTCGATGCCAAGTCCGAGCATGCCTTGGGCCCGGGGGCTACTGTCGGCGTTCTGGGAGCAGGGGTGCCCAGACTTGCCTGCCTCCGGCCCAACGCGTGGCTCCACCAACGGCCTGGTAGGGCCCATCTTTAGCAGCGACAACCCAAGACCCTCGCGAGGGGCCAAGCCTTGTGAGGCGGACGACACCAAGACCTCCTTGGGGGCCGCCTCGCTAGGTTGGCTCCTAAGGAGCGGAGATCTCTATGCAAGGGGCACCTCACGAGGTTCACGTGACGTGAGCCGTGACGACCAAGGCCAGGCGGGCGCCAGCGGGCGCAGTGTACCAGTTTCCTCTTTGGTGCTATAGAGGCAAGCACAAGCGAGGAGTCTCGAGGCATCAGGCAAAGGTTTCCATATCGGTGCAACAAGACCAAGACCAGCGGGACGGCGGGACAGAGGTCATCGCGGAGCCCACAGGGGCGTCACCACCAGAGCCTTTGACAGGCGAAGACCACCTTTTGTCAGGATAGCCTGTACTAGTTGTCTCCCTTCAAACTTGGCCGTTGTGGGATCCCTTCCCGCCTAACATTTGGGAAGAGGACCAGGGCCTCTATAAATAGGACTAGCCACCACCATAGGGGAGAGGATCGATTCCACCCTGACGAGTTCACCAGCTCATCGAGCCCTAGAACGCCTCACCTCCTGAGGCTGTTCATCAATTGTACTAGTTCATCCTCAGCCCCTCGAGGCAATCCACCAACACACTGGAGTAGGGTATTACACCGCAAGGTGGCCCGAACTAGTATAAACCTTTGTGTCTCCTGTTCTTTGGGTTCATCGAGCTAGGCCGTGAGATCGTTGAGCAAGCAAGCTAGGAAGAGAGTGTACTTCATGCACACCCCAGAGTTCGAACCTCACAAGGGTTTGCCGGAACCCGTAATCCGACACTATCCTGACAAAAGTAGTCTTCGCCTGTAAAAGGCTTTGGTGGTGACATTGTACTGGGCTCCGCGATGACCTCTGTCCTATCGTTCTGGCGGTCTTGGTCTTGTTGCACCTGGCGTGCAGCAGCCACAGCTCAACCGGCCCTCTCGGCGGCATCTCTTCGGCGAAGAACTGCAGGAATCTGATCCACGTGCGCGGTGGCATCGCCGCCCACACCACGAGCTCGCGCGAGGAGCCCTCGGCATGAGTTCATGGGTCAGCGGCGCGTGCGACCACAGCCTGGCCACCATGGCCGTGACGTGAGCAGCGCGGGGCGCTGCCTCCTCCACCAGAGCCTTGCGCATGGGCGTACAAGGGTAGCGGGTAGCCGGGAAGAGGCGCTCGTACCAGGGCCTTGTCACCTCCTGCCTCGCGTCGGCGTCACGGGAGCAGCCGAACCCCTTCTTCGGCGGAAGTGGCCCCCGCTCTTCGCGGGTGGTTTTTCCCTTCTCAGCGGCAGAGAATCTCCTTATTGGTCCCATGAGTGTCGCGACAAGATGGAGAAGCGAGGAGGAGGAAGAAGAAGCACGCGGTGTGGAGAAGGAGATGAGCAACGGGGGCTCCGCCCCTCCCCTCATTTATAGCCAGAAGGAGGCCAACCGCCGGCCTCCACAATCACAGGTAATGATGGTTTTCTTCTGCATGCCGCAGGGTCTCGTCAAGTTGAACGGTTGCCGAGGCGGCATGGGGAAGCGGAGGCGCCCACGTCCCATCAATCGCCATGCGTCAATCAAGGCCGCAGGCAGTTGGAGCCTGCGGCGCTCCGCACTTGCCCTTTGGCTTCGCCTCGAAGCCAAGTCCGAGCGTGCCTTGGGCCCGGGGGCTACTGTCGGCGTTCTGGAAGAAGGGGTGCCCAGACTTGCCTGCCTGCGGCCCAATGCGTGGCTCCACCAACGGCCTGGTATGGCCCATCTTTAGCAGCGACAACCCAAGACCCTCACGAGGGGCCAAGCCTCGTGATGCGGACTATACCAAGACCTCCTTGGGGGCAGCCTCGCTAGGCTGGCTCTTGAGGAGCGGAGATCTCTATGCAAGGGGCACCTCGCGAGGTTCACGTGACGTGAGCCGTGACGACCAAGGCCAGGCGGGCGCCAGCAGGCGCAGTGTACTAGTTTGCTCTTTGGTGCTATAGAGGCATGCACAGGCGAGGAGTCTCGAGGCGTCAGGCAAAGGTTTCCATATCGGTGCAACAAGACCAAGACCAGCGGGACGGCGGGACGGAGGTCATCGCGGAGCCCACAGTAGCATGACCACCAGAGCCTTTGACAGGCGAAGACCACCTTTTGTCAGGATAGCCTGTACTAGTTGTCTCCCTTCAAACTTGGCCGTTGTGGGATCCCTTCCCACCTAACATTTGGGAAGAGGACCAGGGCCTCTATAAATTGGACTATCCACCACCATAGGGGAGAGGATCGATTCCACCCTGACGAGTTCACCAGCTCATCGAGCCCTAGAACGCCTCACCTCCTGAGGCTGTTCATCCATTGTACTAGTTCATCCTCAGCCCCTCGAGGCAATCCACCACCACTGGAGTAGGGTATTACACCGCAAGGTGGCCCGAACTAGTATAAACCTTTGTGTCTCTTGTTCTTTGGGTTCATCGAGCTAGGCCGTGAGATCGTTGAGCAAGCAAGCTAGGAAGAGCGTTGTTCATGCGCACCCCAGAGTTCGAACCTCACTAGAGTTTGCCGGAACCCGTAATCTGACACTATCCTGACAAAAGTAGTCTTCGCCTGTAAAAGGCTTTGGTGGTGTTGCTGTACTGGGCTCCGCAATGACCTCTGTCCTGTCGTCCTGGCGGCCTTGGTCTTGTTGCACCAATATGGAAACCTTTGCCTGATGCCTCGGGACCCTGCGCCTACGCTTGCCCCATTGGCACCAAAGGGGAAACTGGTACGCTGCGCCTGCTAGCGCCTGCCTGGCCTTGGTCATCATGGCTCACGTCATGTGAACCTCGCGAGGTGCACCTTGCCTTGATATCTCCGCTCCTCGAGAGCCTGCCTAGTGAGGCTGCCCCCAGGGAGGTCTTGGTGTCGTCCGCCTCGCGGAGCTTGGCCCCTCGCGAGGTTCTTGAGCTGTTGCTGCTGAAGCTGGGTCGTACCAGGCCGCTGATGGAGCCACGCCATGTTCTGCAGGCAGGCTAGTCAGGGTACTGTTAGATTTTGGGTTCCGGCAAAACCCTTGAGGTTCGAACACTGGGGTGCGCACAAAGATCTCTCCCTACCTAATCACGCCCTCAGCCTCACCGCGATCTCAAAGCTTAGCTCGACAAACCCGCAACACGAGAGACACGAGATTTATACTGGTTCGGGCCACCGTTGTGGTGTAATACCCTACTCCAATGTGGTGTGGTGGATTGCCTCTTGGGCTGAGGATGAACAGTACAAGGGAAGAACAGCCTCCTCAGGAGAGGTGTTCTTGTGCTTGGTGAGTGTGAGGATGGGTGGATCTTAATCAGTTCCAGCTGGGTCTCCTCCTACTGTGGTGGCTAGTCCTATTTATAGAGGCCTGGTCCTCTCCCCAAATATTGAGCGGGAAGGGAGCCAACAACGGCCAAATTCGAAGGGAGACAACTAGTACAAGTTATCCTGAATAAAGGTGGTCTTCGCCTGCCAAAGGCTCTGGCGGTGACACCGTCCTGGGCTCCACGGTGACCTTTGTCCTGCCGTCCTGCTGGTCTTGGTCTCGTTGCACCGATATGGAAACCTTTGCCTGAGGCCTCGGGACTCCTAGCCTGCGCTTGCCCCTTTAGCACCAAAAAGGCAATAAAAACACTGCGCACGCTGGCGCCCGCCTGGCTCCGGTCGTCATGGCTTGCGTCACAGGAACCTCGCGAGGTGTCCCTTGCCTTGATCTCTCCGCCCCTCGCAAGCCAGCCTAGTGAGGCCGCTCCCGAGGAGGTCTTGTGTCGTCCGCCTCGCGAGGCTTGGCCCCAAGTGAGGGTCTTGACTGTTTGCTGGTGAAGGTGGGCCGTACAGGGCCGCTGGTGGAGCCATGCCGTGGGCCGCAGGCAGGCAAGTCTGGGGACCCCCGTTCCTAAGACGTAGATAGTAGCCCCCGGGCCCAAGGCGCGCTCGGACTTGGCTTCGAGGCGAAGCCAAAGGGCAAGTGCGGAGCGCCGCAGGCCCCAACAGCCTGCGGCCTTGGTCGGCGCATGGCGATTGATTGGACGTGGGCATCTCCGCTTCCCCATGCTGCCTCGGCAACTGCCCGACTTGACGAGTCCCTGCTGCATGCAGAGAAATATCATCATTACCTGTGATCGTGGGGAGCCGGTTGGCCATGTCCTGCTATAAATGAGGAAGGGGGTGGAGACCCTGTCGCTCATCTCTTCATGTCCTCTTGCTTCTTCTTCCTTCTTGCTCCATTGCTAGTAGTGACTCCCATGGCGCCTATTCGGAGGTTTTCGGCCGCAGAGAAGGGGAAAACCCCCTGCGACGAGCCTGGGCCACTTCCGCCAAAGAAGAGGCCGAGCCACCGCCGCGACATGGTCGTGAGGCCAGAGGTGTCGAGGCCTTGGTACGAGCGGCCTCCTCTCGGGTACCCGCTGCCTCTGTATGCCCAAGCTGAGGGCTCCGGAGGAGGAGGCGACGAGCGCTGCCGCCCGCGTCGAGGCCGTGGTCGCCGCGCCGCGGTGCCGCACGCCGTCGCCCTAGGAGTCCACGCCGCGGACTCCTCGCGCGAACTCGTGATGTGGGCGGCGATGCCCCCGTGCACCTGGATCTGCTCCCGCAGTTCTTCTCTGCCGAGATGCCGCCGAGGGGCCCCCTGGAGCTCTGGCTGCAACACGCCGACTGTGATGCCCCGGCGACTGGAGCCGAGGTCGAAACTGTCTCCCCAGGCAAGATCTTCATGACCGGCGGCTAGGGCGAGGTTGCTCGGGTCTGCCGCACGGAAGGCGCCCTCGCCATCCACTTCACGTACGACGGTGCTTCCATGATGTTTTTCAAGGTCTTCGACGCGGAAGGCCGCCGCTTGGAGTGCTGCCCTAGAGGGGGTCATCGGGACGGTGCAGCGGCCAGCGCCGAGCGCGCCGCTGGCTTCTCCAGCGGCTCCTCCAGCAGCAGCGGTGGCGCTTGGGAGTCCAGCGACTCTCCCGAGCTCTACAAGACCCCAGAGACGAGCGACGACAGCTACGTGCCCCTGAGCTCTCACCGGGCCCGGACCAAGGCCGCAGCGTCCGGCCACCGCCGTCGCTGATCTGGGTGGGGTTGGCACCGGCCCCCCGTGGCCCACTATTGATGATGGCGTCGGCTGCGCTGACGCGTGTAGATAGGGCTCCTAGGAACTCCCTTCTTTTGTTCCCTGCGAGGAATCGGAACGGACCCCGTGGAAGTGTGTAAAGAACCTGTAATGTCCTTTGTTCATATTATCCTTATTATGAAGGTTGGCAAGCGCATGTCTTGTTTTGGCTTAGTCCCCCCTTTCCAACCCCATGGCAGCTTGGTGCTCTACGCCGACAGGCCCCAGTCCCCAGGCAGGCTGCAGCCGTCGCTGGTATGCCAGGTCGCGATGTCATGGTCAAGGCGAGGAGGTGAGCGGCCCAAGGTCCAGTAAGAGCTCCTGAGGCGCGATGCTCAAGAGGTCCCCCTTGGCGCTCAAGCGACTACCGAGGAGCATGAAAGGGTAGCGAAGTTGCCGCAACAAGGCTGCCGCAGGTGAGGATCCTATGCTGTAGCGCTGGGCCGATCGAAGTGCGAGACTTATCTTGGCACTCCTAAGCTGACTCCTTGCGTCGCGCCAGACTTGTGCCTCGACCGCTGTAGAGTAGCTAGGTTAGGCCCGTGCGAGCCTCCCCCTCTTCTCCACGCTCTTCCGTGTGCTCAGCGTCCTCAGGTCCCGGCCCTCAAGCGAGCTCAGCCGCCACTGGTATGCCAGCTCACGATGCCGTGGTCAAGGCCAGGGGGTGAGGGCTGAAGATCCAGTAAGAGCTCCTGAGTCGCGATGCTCAGGAGCTCCCCTTTTAACGCGCAAGTGAATCGCATGGGAGAAGAAGGAGCCCGTGGTACCGCCCGCTGTCGTTCTCGGGAGGTTCCTGCAGGTCAGCACGAGGGAAAACACAGATTCCCATGATGATTGCCGGTCTGCCACAGGTTGCTCTGCAAGATGATGAAGGCACTGAGGGCCTGGTGAGGTGACGTGCGCGGGGCGTGCCGCGAGCCAGAGCTCGACCACTCAGATTTGTCGGTGCTGCAGGGACGGACCCAAGCACAGGCGCCGTGCCAGAGTGTGTAGCTCCCGTGGTAGATGACAGTCAAGCAGGTGATAACCATAGATGGATTATGCATGGAAAGCGAACGTGATTAGGTAAACGCAAGAACGATACATGACACTGGGCTGGACCCGAGCGTCTTGGGGATGGTACAGCCCGAGGGGCGCCCCCAGCAGAGTAAGCTAAAGACATAAAAGGATACATCCCGCAGGGACAGACCCACGCGGCCTGGGAATGATGCAGCCCGAGGGGCGCTCCCAGTTAAATAAACTCAGAAGATGTCACCTGGTTCCGTTGTCGAAGGGGTGTTGGTGCAGGTGAAGACGCGTGGTGAAGGGGTTGCTCCTCACGAGCCACCGGGACCCTGAGCCTCGGGAGGCTCTGGGGGTCTAGGAGGTTCCTTGAGGACCGTCTCCATCTCCGTCAGGACTGTGTGATGTCTGGCCTCCTGAGCCGCCAGGATGCTCTGCAAGTTGTGCTGGAAGGCGGCTGCCATGCTAGGCAGGCCAAATGGCATGCGAACATAGCTGTGAGGTGGGCCCTCGCAGCGTCCCACGCGCGAAGGCCATAAAAGCTCCTGAGATGCGGCCCTGTTGAGCCCTGGGATGTCGATGCAGACGCGCAGCCCGCCATCCTTGCCTGGATGGGGAGCCGCGCCAGGTGAACGACGGTCGCCGCGCATGGCTCTTGCATCCTGCAGTTCCTGAGTGGTCTTGGCAATGAACTCCTGAGCGTCGGGCGCTCCTCGTCCGGTGTCCTCCTGTGGGAAATGTGCTGCGAAGCACGCCTCCACGTGGTGCCCGAGCGCCTCCCTCGTGATGTTGGCGAGGTCTGAGGCCCTTTAGAAGAGAGCCCCCAAGCCCTGCCCGAGGAGGGCGCGCCTTCCTATGCGAGGGAGGGAGGCGCCCCGGGTGCGGGCGCCGATCCTGACGAGGCACCACTTGCGGCGCCGCTCTCCCGAGGCCCTGTGCGGAGTAGCTGCTTCTTCTTCTTGGGGACGACCTCAGGAGGGTACCGCGCTGCATTGTTGTCGGGGTCTTCAATAGATGCGGCTTGGAAGGCACGCTCAAGGGAGCACACTGCATCTCTTTCTTCACAGGGGACCGTGATGATTCCGCCGCTCCCTGGCATCTTGAGGATGTTGTAGCCGTGGTGTGTCACTGCCATGAACTTGGCCAGGGCGGATACCCGAGGATGGTGTTGTATGGCAGATGGATGTGGGCTACGTCGAAGTTGATGAGCTCGGTGCGGTAGTTGTCGCGTTTTCCGAAGGTGACAGGGAGGCGGACCTGCCCTATCAGGGTGGTGGAGCCGTCGGTCACTCCTGAGAAAGGATTGGTAGGCTGAAGCTGATCGTATGGCACTTGAAGGCTGTCGAACATCTCGACGGATAGGACGTTAAGCCCTGCGCCGCCATTGATGAGGGTCTTGGTGACTTGCACGTTGCTGATGACGGGTGAGCAAAGCATCGGCAGGGCGCCAACGGTGGCCACGCACTTGAGTTGGTCTGCTGAGCTGAAAGTGATGGAGCACTTGGACCACCTAAGCGGGCGTGTGGCCTCAAGCCTGGGGAGGACTGCGTTCACCTCGCGAGCAAACTGCTTGAAGATACGCTGAGAAGCTGGGGCCTGAGCTCCGCCCAAGATGCAGGCGATAGCACGCGGCTCCTGGAAGCCCCCAGCGCCCTCGTCCTGATGGTGGTCGTCGTTCCTTCTTGGCGGTGGCGGCAGCGGAGGAAGGCCAGCGTTGCCCTGAGGGCGGTCCTCGCGAGGCTGATCCCTCCATGCGCCCTCACAAGGCTAGTCCTGCCAGTGATCTTCGCGAGGCCGGTCACGCCACTCCTGGCGTGGGCCACGATCGTCCTAGCGTCCTCCGCCACGTCCTCCTCCTCGGCCGTAGCCCCGGTCATTGCGCTCGGGGCGTCGGCTGAGGCGTCCGTCTCGAATGGCCCTGAGCTCTTGACAGTCATTAGTGTTGTGGTTGTGTACGTTGTGGAAGGCGCAGAACGGACGGCTTCTCTTGGACGACTCTGGAAGGTCCCGGCCGCGCTTCGTCTCCGGCTCCGCTGCAAGCACGGCCACTCCCTTATGCTTCACGTCCTTGGCCTTGGCCTTCTTCTCCTCGGGGTCGGCAGCTGGGAGCTCGAGGAGGGAAAGGCGTCCTTCCTCAGCTCTTGCGCACTTGGTCGCCAGGTTGAACATCTCCAAGGTTGTGCACAGCTCCTCGTGGATGGCGAGCTCCTCCTTCATCTTGACGTCACGGACGCCATCAGAAAACACGGAGATGATGGCCTCGTCCTTCACCTTGGGAATCTTGAGGCGAACGTTGTTGAAGCGTTGGATGTACTTTTGCAGGGTCTCTCCTGGCTGCTACTTGATGCGGCGCAGGTCACCCACGGCCAGGGGGCGGTCGCGAGTGCCCTGGAAGTTGGCGACGAAGCAGTCACGCATCTCGTTCCAGGAGGAGATCGAGCCCGGGGGCAGGTTCAGGAGCCACGAGCGAGCGCCATCCTTGAGAGCCATGGGGAACCAGTTCGCCATGACTTTCTCGTCGCCGTTGGCCGTCTCGATGCTCAGCTCGTTGAGCTGCAGGAACTCTGCGGGGTCGGGGGCGTCGTCGTAGCGAGGAGGCAGGTCTGGCTTGAACTTGCCCAGCCATGCGACACAACGCAGCTCGGGAGTGAAGGCGCGGCAGCCCGTGGTGGCCACCGGGACCCTTTGCTGTTGCGGAGCCTGCCCTTGATGTCCGTGCACCGCTACTGCAGGCGGCGCACGGGCTTGTCGTAGTAGTGCTCGGAGCGCGGGAACGTTCTCTTGCGGCCGGGGAACTTCTTGGTAGCTTCCTTCTTCTCGCGCAGGCGCCCGGTGCGGTGGGTCACGCCGGGGGCCACGTGCCTTGGCGCCAGGACGACGTCTTGGTGCAGAGGTGGTGCAGGCACTCCGTGAGCAACGTCGCCCGCAGCTGGCGGAGGGCGAGGCAGTGAGAGGGATGGCGCAGGGGAGCCCCCTGCGGCGCTGACGAGCTCGGTGATGCGGTCCAGCCAATCCTCGTAGAGGTCGTCGACGGGGCGGTAGCGCAGGAGCTCGCGTGCCATGAGCAGCACGCCTGCGCGTCCGTGGGAGCGCGACGAGCATGAGACGACGAGCCTGCCGGGGTCAGCGACGGAGTGGCGGTGCGGCCGTCCCGCTGCACCGAGGGGTGCAGCGAGGACGCTTGCTGCTCGTTTCCCGCCGGGCCGGTGGCGGCGTTGGCGGCAGGTGATGGAGAACGACGGGGAGGCCCGCCGATGGGAGCGGTCTGAGCGACGCGGGCGGCGAGGGCGGCCCGACGCTCAGCGCGGGCTCGACGAGAGTCCGCCATGGATGTGACGAAGCGACGGGACGCGGATCGGCGGAAAGGAAGCTCCAGCGCACCCCTACCTGGCGCGCCAAATGTCGGATTTCGGGTTTCGGCAAAACCCTTGAGCTTCGAACACTGGGGTGCGCACAAAGATCTCTCCCTACCTAATCACGCCCTCAGCCTCACCGCGATCTCAAAGCTTAGCTCGGCAAACCCGCAACACAAGAGACACGAGATTTATACTGGTTCGGGCCACCGTTGTGGTGTAATACCCTAATCCAGTGTGGTGTGGTGGATTGCCTCTTGGGCTGAGGATGAACAGTACAAGGGAAGAACAGCCTCCTCTGGAGAGGTGTTCTTGTGCTTGGTGAGCGTGAGGATGGGTGATCTTAATCAGTTCCAGCTGGGTCTCCTCCTACTGTGGTGGCTAGCCCTATTTATAGAGGCCTGGTCCTCTCCCCAAATATATAGCGGGAAGGGAGCCAACAACGGCCAAATTCGAAGGGAGACAACTAGTACAAGTTATCCTGACTAAAGGTGGTCTTCGCCTGCCAAAGGCTCTGGCGGTGATGCTGTCCTGGGCTCCACGGTGACCTTCGTCCTGCCATCCTGCTGGTCTTGGTCTCGTTGCACCGATATGGAAACCTTTGCCTGAGGCCTCGGGACTCCTAGCCTGCGCTTGCCCCTTTAGCACCAAAGAGGAAACGAGGACATTGCGCGCGCTGGCGCCCGCCTGGTTCCAGTCGTCATGGCTTGCGTCACAGGAACCTCGCGAGGTGTCCCTTGCCTTGATCTCTCCGCCCCTCGCAAGCCAGCCTGGTGAGGCCGCTCTCGAGAAGGTCTTGTGTCATCCGCCTCGCGAGGCTTGGCCCCTCGCGAGGGTCTTGAGTGTTTGCTGGTGAAGATGGGCCGTACAGGGCCGCTGGTGGAGCCACGCCTTGGGCCGCAGACAGGCAAGTCTGGGAACCCCCGTTCCCAGGACGCCGACAGGTAGCCCCATTCCCAGGATGCCGATAGCAATAGTGCAATAAGAATTAAGGCCACGACCACGCGATCACAGTGGTGATTACAGGAGGCAAGAAGAAAGATGCATCCATCAATGACCTCCTCCTCCTCGGCTCAGTGCACCTGGCCACTGACCGGCAGCTAAGGAGGGGCGGCTTTTGTGGCGAGGTCAAGGTTCTTCTCAACAAAGGTGTCCAAGGCTTGCAACCGGTTAATGAAGGCCAACATCGTAGCATCCTCAACGGCCTTGTAGATGCCTATGTACACGACTTCCTCGTACACGTGGATGTGTAGGTTGATGAATTCTTGCAGGGCGAGGCACCTAGAGGCGAGCGCGAACTTGAGGTGGACCTTCTTTGTTGCATCAGCGGGCAGTGGTAGGGCCATCAGTGATTGAAAGAGTTTCTCACCATGGAGGCCGATTAGGGTGGCAGGCAATGAGGTGCCTGGGCGTGCAGGTTGGAGGAGTACGACGATGTCGCCCGCGAGCTTCTTCATGACGGTGAACTTGTTGATGATTGAAAGAGTTTCTCACCATAGCTGGCGTCGACGATGGCATCAACCAACCGGACACCAACACCCTCTGGAGACGATCCTCGATGCCATACCGCAGGCCGGTGTCATGGACCATCTGGCACAGACGCTGGCTGGTCGATCGCATCGCCGCCATGGTTATGAAGTAGTACTGTTGCGCTTAGTGTACGTGCGTAGGTGCGTACAATGTGGTGGATGCATTGGAATAGAGGGGCGCCTTTATATGAGTGCAAACTGCCTTGCATTCACATCGTGCTGCCTCCTTTCCGTGTCCTCCTCCCTACTTTCCTCAGCATGATACTAATTGCAGGAGGATGCATCGTTGGCCATTCAACATTTCAGGAATGGCTACCCTCTCCCTCGTCTGCATTAAATCCATATCGGGAATTGTCCTGGTTTACTCAATATATTTTTACCATCCTGGTTTACTAGTAGTTGTGAAATTGAATAGTACTACGCTGCCCACTGCACTCCCGGCTGAACACGCCTCCTCGCCTTCATCAAATGCCTCCGTTGCAAACCAAGAAACCTACTCCGGCCATAGTCCGTTCATGAGCGGGCCGGAATTAAATGCAACGCCGGCCGAGCTCCTCCCATCGGCCCTTCCAAGTGCTCCAGCATGGACATGTGCTAAGCATGCCACATAAGTGAAAAAATGACATGGCATAACAATTAAGAAGGAGAGAGAGCACTTTGGTGACCCCAGGAAGGACCAATGCAAGTGCGTGAACCTAGGCAAACCACTTATGAAACAACTTGACCCATGAAAGAAAGACTTTAGGTGCTAACTCATTAAATAAAGTGAGCTTAGCAACAACAAGTTAAGCATGCATTGAGGAGTTAAGTTGCTAAGATATTTAATGCACTTAGCACCTCATCTAAGCACCTTTGCATTGGAAGAGGCCTCGCCGGCCAAGCTCCTGCTGCCCGCCCTCTATTTAAATGAGGCCAGACGGTGGGCAAGAATGGCACCCCCCCCGCCGCTCCCCCATCTCCTCCTTCACCATTTTCTCCACTCTTCTGATGGCTTCCGAGGAGCCGTTCTCCGGCATACTAGCCAGCTGGGTGGCCCGCCGAGCCCTCCAGATACGAGCAAGGCCGCTCAATGCTTCACCTACCTCACCTGGCCTGACAGAGCTAGTTGCCGCCTCAAGCCGGCATGTGGTTCAGCAACTCGCCGCTCCAGTTCAGCTCGATGAGGAGTGGCGAGTTGCTCCACACCGACACGACGGCGAGCATGGCGGCACGTGCGTCATTGTTGCCGCGTCGTACCGCGCCACCAGTGTCTGCGGCCGTGCCTCCTGTGCTGCAGTGACCGCGCCTCCCGTTTCTCTGGCCGCGCCTCCCATGCCTGCGGCAGCGCCATGCAGTGAGAGATAGAAGCTGGGTGCGCAGAGAGCGACGAGTCAGTGGCCAGCTTCTCCACGTCCGCCTCCATCATCGCGGAGAAGTAGAACGCAGGAGCCCACTGCCACTTGGTTCCCATGAAGGCTACCTCCGAGGCAACATTTGCGTATACAGGTGGTCTCTTGGCTGCTTCGTCTCTTGCGAGGACCTTCGTCGACCCCGCAAGTGTGTGCCAGACATGAGGAACACAAAGGGATCCGCGGGCGGCCACTTAGATTAGGTATTAATTATACCACGAGAGCCGGATTAGCACCGCTTAGTTCATGTAAATGTAACGAAATCTATCATGTTTATATGAAGATCCGGCTTTCTTATATGAAATCCTTCATGCTTATATGAAATCAGTCCGTGTTTGCACGAATTTCCTCTGGTTGGTTAGAGTTGTGAAAATGTATGCCGCTGGTGTTGGATGTCATCCTCCGTGGAAGGAAGCGGGAGGAAATTTGCCGGTTGCCGTAGGAGATGCTTTTATGTTGGAAAAAATAGTCACATTCAATCCATTTGAGTTAATTGTGTGTATGATTTCCCTCTATAAAAAGTTAACTGCATGTACAGTGTACATGACTTTCAAGGTGGCTACAGATTCGTACAGAAAGTTAAAAATAAAAAAATCCATCCTTAATCTTGTATTCTAAGTACTCTGTGGGTTCCACTGTCAGTACAGTAGCGAAAGAAGTATATATTAAAAAACCTAAAGTTTAAGACAGAATTCGAACTCAGGTCATCGCGTTGCCAGCATCCAGCACTAACAGCCCACTAGATGTTCATTGTGGACGATGCAAGAGATATATCTCTACTCTTATAAAAAAGAGTTGGTGATGATGGTGTGCCTGCCATCCTGCAATATAAGTCGTCCGATTTATATCTGACATATAGGAAGGAAACTATGGCAATTTTGCAAAAAGATACCCACACCCCTCTCCACATTTGCAAATCCTCGTTCATCCTTTTCTCCCACAAGATAAACTACTCATACAAATGCATCTTGATGTTTCATGCAACGCACGGGTGTCTTGCTAGATTCTTTTTAAATAGTTACTGCGATAATTGGGTTGAAGTGATATATTTTATGTCTGCCTCGAATGATCTCAAATTCACCAGTAGTAACAAAGAAAAGGTTGCCTTGTTAATTAACATAAAACAAGGTGAAAACTATCATATGAGGCCGGTAAAAACAAGGCACACTGGGTTCAGCGTCATCGTCACTACAGTTGTGCGCGCGCGAGAAATCTACATATCGAGGGGGGCTACGGAGAGAAAGACATATCGAGTGTGTGTGAGTGAGGCACAGAAACACAACTAGCAAGTGTGTGTGTGTGTTTGAGAGAGAAGCCAATTGCTAGATTAAGATCAAGATCGAGGTGTCACCCTCTGTTGTCATTGTTGGGGGTTGGGGAGGGAGGAGGGAGAGAAAGATGTATCGAGAGTGTGCGCGCGATAGGCACAGAGGCACAACTAGCAAGTGTGTGTGTTGTGTGTTTGAGAGAAGCCACTAGATAGATTAGTATCAAGATCGAGGTGTCACCCTACTCCTTCGGTGTCGGGAAGCGTGTGGGGGGTGCCAGTGACACTTAGATATAGGGAGAAGGAGTTTGTGTGACACATATCTATATTAAGGGATAGGTAGATAGCATGTGTGCGAGGCATACTGTCGGCGTCCTGGGAATGGGGGTCCCCAGACTTGCCTGCCTGCGGCCCACAGCGTGGCTCTACCAGCGGCCCAGTACGGCACGTCTTCACCAGCAGACGCTCAAGACCTTCGCGAGGGGCCAAGCCTCGTGAGGCGGACGACACAAGACCTCCTCAGGGGCGGCCTCACCAGGCTGGCTCGCGAGGGGCGGAGAGATCAAGGCAAGGCGAACCTCGCGAGGTTCCCATGACGCAAGCCATGACAACCAAGACCAGGCGGGCGCCAGCGTGCACAGTGTCCTCGTTTCCTCTTTGGTGCTAAGGAGGCAAGCGCAGGCGAGGAGTACCGAGGCGTCAGGCAAAGGTTTCCATATCGGTGCAACAAGAGCAAGGCCAGCAGGACGGCGGGATGGAGGTCACCGTGGAGCCCAAGACGGCGTCACCACCAGAGCCTTTGGCAGGCGAAGACCACCTTTAGTCAGGATATCTTGTACTAGCTGTCCCCCTTCAAATTGGCCGTTGTGGCATCCCTTCCCGCTCAATATTTGGGAAGAGGACCAAGGCCTCTATAAATAGGACTAGCCACCACAGTAGGAGGCAACTGGTCTGAGGCAAACTGATTCAGATCATCCTCACCCACACAAGTTCGCCAAGCACAAGAACACCTCGCCTCAGGAGGCTGTTCTTCCCCTTGTACTGTTACTCCTCAGCCCGAGAGGCAATCCACCACACCACACTGGAGTAGGGTATTACACCACATCGGTGCCCCGAACAAGTATAAATCTCGTGTCTCTTGTGTTGCGGGTTCGTCGAGCTAGGCCTTGAGATCGCGGTGAGGCTGAGGGCATGATTAGGTAGTGGGGAATCTTCATGCACACCCCAGTGTTCGAACCTCAAGGGTTTTGCCAGAACCCGAAATCCGACATTTAGCATGCCAGGTAGGGGTGCGCCGGAGCTTTCCTTCCGCCAGTTGATCCGCCGACACTCCACGGCTCCGATGTCCGGCGACCCGAGGACCAACAGTGACCGCTGGGCAGCTTGGCCAGCCCGGGCGGCGCCGCCTGTCCAAGAAGACCTCAACCCCGCGCCCCAGGCAGCACGCGCACTGCCAAACGCTGTGGGGCGCGGGTGGCATGGTCACACGCCGTCCGCCCTCACTCCATGACAAGCGCGGGCAGCCGCAAGGGCCTCAAGCCACGCCGCGGCCACGGTGCCACACACCCGGCGGGAACAAGCAAACATGACGGCCGCGCTCACAGTGGCTCGGGAGCTGCTGCGATGCCGGTTAATGGAGAGCGGCCGGGATGCGTTGCTGGAGCGCGTCGCCGAGCTCCTGGACGCCGCGGCTTCGGGAGCACTGCCCTTCTGCTCCCTGCTTGCACCTCAGGCCGCGGCCGGATCGCATGGCGGGCCTCGCCGTGCCCGCGTGCCCCCGGGCACGCCCCTAGGCTTCATCAACACCGGCGCAACCAACGGCACCGGACGCCCAATCGCACCCGCGCCACCTCCAATGTGCGCGGGCACGAGCGTTGCCACCTACGGCCCCAGCGAGATGCCGCCCTACCACCCTCAGGGCGGCGTGCTGGGCCGGGCGACATGGAGCATGGGGCACTGTGGCGAGGTCTTCGAGGCGACGGCCTCGGAGGCCTACGTGCCTCGCATGGTGGGCCAGGAGTACACGCTGGAAGACGACCCTGGCTCGTTCCTCAGGCCAGGCTAGGAGGAGGAGACGCTAGAAGCTGAGACCTTCCAGGAGCCTCACCAACCGCGCCGGCGACAGCAGCTATAGGGTACCACTAATTTCTCAAGAGCAAGCTTACGCTAACCATGGGTCGCAGGAGGATCAGGTCACAGCAGTGGATGGTGGCCCCAGCTCGGCAGCCTCCCTTCCGCCAGGAGGAGCGCACTGGGGGCTGCAGGAGAGGGGCCGGGAGCGAGGCATCTCCCCGCGTCGCACGGAGCAAGGCGTCCCCCGGAGGTAGGCCCTCTGCCGGGGAGGTGCTGCAGAGCCTTCCCCCGGCAGAGGACCCGTGGTCGCCGAGGGCACCGCTGGCGTCCCCTTTGCCCCTTGGCATCGTCCTTGTTTCTGGACACCCCCAATGGTGGTCGAGGGTGGGGCAAGGTGGGGCCCTCATCTGGCGATATGAAGTAAGGCTCGCGCCTGTGAAGGTCTTCGCTCGTGACACTCTCACGTAATAATGAGTGGGGCTGTACACGCCCCGGAGTCCCAGGAGGGCCGCCCTCGGGTCTCGGGGGCTCCCTCCCATGTCCTAGTGGCAGCACTTAGCTCCGCGCTGGTGAGAATACAAGAAGACTAGACTAGGCGTCGGACGCGGCCATTTGCTTTTTAAACCTCTTTTCTCTAGCCCTGCTTTCTAGCTTTGAACTTAAGTTGAAGTTGAATTTTCATTGGTGTGCGCGCGGGGGTGCCTTTTCTTGGTCGTGCGATTTCTTGCAATTCAGAGTTCGCACTTGTTGCCTCCCCCTCGCGAGCCCCTCGCGAGCGAGGGCTGGGCATAGCGCACGCGCGCGCGCTGCACGCATGTCTTGCCATGGCTGGCGCTTGCTTCTCGCGAGGCCCTCTCGGGCGGATCGGTAGGCTCCTCAGGGGCTCCTCAGAAACTCACGACCTCGTGAACCAGTTCGGGACCTGCCCTAAGGTAAATTACAACAGCAAACTCGCCGCAGGACTCACGGGTTCATGAATACGCATATTCAGCTTGGCCTAAAGAATAGAGGCAGTAATCTGTTTACATGAGGGGCTTCCCCTCCCAAAATGCTCTTACAACCCCTAGGGCCGCGCCCGAGCTTTTGCATGCAGGATAATCAGCAGGGAGACACGGGTCAATCGGACATGTCGCTAGCCACGTCCCCCGGGTCGCCTTCAGACGCGTCGCTGTCGTTGGCATCACCATCACCGTCGCCGACACCACCATCACCATCGTCGACCACGTCGCCTTCATCCGCCGCGACCACCACCGCGTGGTCCTCAGAAGCGAAGCCCCTGACCAGCGCATCCACATTATCTTCCACCCACCGCGCTAGGTCACCCTGGATGGCCTCCGGCACTGGGGCAATGGCGGCGTCAAAATCAAAGTTAGGGTAGGTGTTCTGGAGATGGCTGAAGACGCGGGAGAACGCGCGCCCGAGCAGGCTGCGGCTCCTCTCTTCAACAAGCTGGCGAGCTCTCTCGGAGTGATTCTCCAGGCGCGTCACCACGTCGGTGAAGAAGCGGAGGTGACTGGCATAGTCGTCCGCGTGGGGATGAGGGGCATTTTCGTCGCAGATGTTGCCCAGGGCCGTGTTGGCCCTGTTCCTGAGGCCTTGGAGCAAGGGGGCGTGCACGCGCTCCAGCGTCCGCCGTTGAAGCACTTCCTCCCTGTTCTTCTGCGCGATGGACTCGGCGTTGGCGACCCGCTACTGAAGAGGACGCAGCTCGGCACGGGCAGAGGCCATCTCGGCCTGCGCCAAGACCAGGGCGGCTGCGGCAGCCTCCTCGCGCCGTTTCACCTCAGTTAGCCTAGACTTGAGGGCAGCAGTAATGTGATACGTCTCCAACGTATCTATAATTTTTGATTGCTCCATGCTATATTATCTTCTGTTTTGGACATTATTGGGCTTTATTATTCACTTTTATATTATTTTTGGGACTAACCTATTAACCGGAGGCCCAGCCCAGAATTGTTGTTTTTTGCCTATTTCAGAGTTTCACAGAAAAAGAATATCAAACGGAGTCTAAACGGAATGAAACCTTCGGGAACGTGATTTTCAGAACGAACATGATCCAGGAGACTTGGACCCTACGTCAAGGAAGCTTCCAGGAGGCCACGAGGTAGGGGTGCGCCTACCCCCCCTAGGCACGCCCTCCACCCTCGTGGCTCCCACGTTGCTCCACCGACGTACTCCTTCCTCCTATATATACCTACGTACCCCCAAACGATCAGATACGGAGCCAAAAACCTAATTCCACTGCCGCAACCTTCTGTATCCACGAGATCCCATCTTGGGGCCTGTTCCGGAGCTCCGCCGGAGGGGGCATCGATCACGGAGGGCTTCTACATCAACACCATAGCCTCTCCGATGAAGTGTGAGTAGTTTACCTCAGACCTTAGGGTCCATAGTTATTAGCAAGATGGCTTCTTCTCTCTTTTTGGATCTCAATACAATGTTCTCCCCCTCTCTGTGGAGATCTATTCGATGTAATCTTCTTTTGCGGTGTGTTTGTTGAGACCGATGAATTGTGGGTTTATGATCAAGTTTATCTATGAACAATATTTGAATCTTCTGAATTCTTTTATGTATGATTGGTTATCTTTGCAAGTCTCTTCGAATTATCAGTTTGGTTTGGCCTACTAGATTGATCTTTCTTGCAATGGGAGAAGTGCTTAGCTTTGGGTTCAATCTTGCGGTGTCCTTTCCCTGTGACAGTAGGGGCAGCAAGGCACGTATTGTATTGTTGCCATCGAGGATAACAAGATGGGTTTTTTTTATCATATTGCATGAATTTATCCCTCTACATCATGTCATCTTGCTTAAGGCGTTACTCTGTTCTTATGAACTTAATACTCTAGATGCATGCTGGATAGCGGTCGATGTGTGGAGTAATAGTAGTAGATGCAGGCAGGAGTCGGTCTACTTGTCTCGGACGTGATGCCTATATACATGGTCATACCTAGATATTCTCACAACTATGCTCAATTCTGTCAATTGCTCAACAGTAATTTGTTCACCCACCGTAAAATACTTATGCTCTTGAGAGAAGCCACTAGTGAAACCTATGGCCCCCAGGTCTATCTTCATCATATTAATCTTCCAACACTTAGTTATTTCCGTTGCTTTTTACTTTGCTTTTATTTTACTTTGCATCTTTATCATAAAAATACCAAAATATTATCCTATCATATCTATCAGATCTCACTCTCGTAAGTGACCGTGTAGGGATTGACAACCCCTTATCGCGTTGGTTGCGAGGATTTATTTGTTTGTGTAGGTGCGAGGGACTCGCGCGTAGCCTCCTACTGGATTGATACCTTGGTTCTCAAAAACTGAGGGAAATACTTACGCTACTTTGCTGCATCACCCTTTCCTCTTCAAGGGAAAACCAATGCAGTGCTCAAGAGGTAGCAAGAAGGATTTCTGGCGCCGTTGCCGGGGAGGTCTACGCAAAAGTCAACATACCAAGTACCCATCACAAACCCTTATCTCCCGCATTACATTATTTGCCATTTGCCTCTCGTTTTCCTCTCCCCCACTTCACCCTTGCTGTTTTATTCGCCCTCTCTTTTTTGTTCGCCTCATTTTCGCTTGCTTTTTGTTTGCTCGTGTGTTGGATTGCTTGTTTGTCACGATGGCTCAAGATAATACCAAATTATGTGACTTTACCAATACCAACAATAATGATTTCCTTAGCACTCCGATTGCTCCTCTTATCGATACTGAATCTTGTGAAATCAATGCTGCTTTGTTGAATCTTGTCATGAAAGATCAATTCGCCGGCCTTCCTAGTGAAGATGCCGCTACTCATCTAAATAGCTTCATTGATTTGTGTGATATGCAAAAGAAGAAAGATGTTGATAATGATATTGTTAAATTGAATCTATTTCCTTTTTCCTTAGAGATCGTGCTAAAGCTTGGTTTTCGTCTTTGCCTAAAAATAGTATTGATTCTTGGAATAAGTGCAAAGATGCTTTTATCTCTAAGTATTTTACTCCCGCTAAGATCATCTCTCTTAGAAACGACATTATGAATTTTAAGCAACTTGATCATGAACATGTTGCACAAGCTTGGGAGAGGATGAAATTAATGATACGTAATTGCCCTACTCATGGTTTCAATTTGTGGATGATTATACAGAATTTGTATGCCGGATTGAATTTTGCTTCTAGAAATCTTTTAGATTCGGCCGCGGGAGGCACTTTTATGGAAATCACTTTAGGAGAAGCTACTAAACTCCTAGATAATATTATGGTTAATTATTCTCAATGGCACACTGAAAGATCTACTAATAAAAAAGTGCATGTGATAGAAGAAATTAATGTTTTGAGTGGAAAGATGGATGAACTTATGAAATTATTTGCTAGTAAGAGTGTTTCTTCTGATCCTAATGATATGCATTTGTCTACTTTGCTTGAGAATAATAATGAATCTATGGATGTGAATTTTGTTGGTAGGAATAATTTTGGTAACAACGCGTATAGAGGAAACTTTAATCCTAGGCCTTATCCTAGCAATTCCTCTAATAATTATGGTAATTCCTACAACAATCCTTATGGAAATTTTAATAATATGCCCTCTAAATTTGAGACTAGTGTTAAAGAGTTTATGAATTCGCAAAAGAATTTCAATGCTTTGCATGAAGAGAAATTGCTTAAAGTTGATGAATTGGCTAGGAACGTTGATAGAATTTCTCTTGATGTTGATTCTTTAAAACTTAGATATATTCCTCCTAAGCATGATATCAATGAGTCTCTCAAATCCATGAGAATTTCCATTGATGAGTGCAAAGAAAGAACCGCTAGGATGCGTGCTAAGAAAGATTGCTTTATGAAAGCATGTTCTTCAAATTTCTATGAAAATAAAGATGAAGATCTAAAAGTTATTGATGTGTCCCCTATTAAATCTTTGTTTTGCAATATGAATCTTGATAATGATGGGACTGAATATGATCCACCTTTACCTAGAAGGCGTTCCAAAAATTCAGAGTTTTTAGATCTTGATGCTAAAATTGATAAAAGTGGGATTGAAGAAATCAAAACATTAGATGTTAATAAACCCACTGTTTTGGATTTCAAGGAATTTAATTATGATAATTGCTCTTTGATAGATTGTATTTCCTTGTTGCAATCTGTGCTAAATTCTCCTCATGCTTATTGTCAAAATAAAGCTTTTACCAAACATATCGTTGATGCTTTGATGCAATCTTATGGAGAAAAGCTTGAGTTGGAAGTTTCTATCCCTAGAAAACTCTATGATGAGTGGGAACCTACTATTAAAACTAAAATTAAAGTTCATGAATGCTATGCTTTGTGTGATTAGGGTGCAAGTGTTTCCACGATTCCAAAAACTTTGTGTGATTTGCTAGGTTTCCGTGATTTTGATGATTGCTCTTTAAACTTGCACCTTGCGGATTCCACTATTAAGAAACCTATGGGAAGAATTTATGATGTTCTTATTGTTGCAAATAGGAATTACGTGCCCGTAGATTTTATCGTTCCTGATATAGATTGCAATCCTTCATGTCCTATTATTCTTCGTAGACCTTTCCTTAGAACGATTGGTGCAATTATAGATATGAAGGAAGGGAATATTAGATTCCAATTTCCATTAAAGAAAGGCATGGAACACTTCCCTAGGAAGAAAGTTAAATTACCTTATGAATCTATCATGAGAGCCACTTATGGATTGCCCACCAAAGATGGCAATACCTAGATCTATCCTTGCTTTTATGCCTAGCTAGGGGCGTTAAACGATAGCGCTTGTTGGGAGGCAACCCAATTTCATTTTTAGTCTTTTGCTTTTTGCTTATGTTTAGGAATAAATATTTGATCTAGCCTCTGGTTAGATGTGTTTTTATGTTTTAATTAGTGTTTGTGCCAAGTTAAACATATAGGATCTTCTTGGATGATAGTTATTTGATCTTGCTGTAATTTCCAGAAACTTTGTGTTCACGAAAATAATTTTTAAAAATCACCAGAACGTGATAAAATATTGATTACAATTGCTTCTGATCAATAAACAAATTGTCTAGGTCTTCCTATTTTGGCTGATTTTTTGGAGTTCCAGAAGTTTGCGTTAGTTACAGATTACTACAGACTGTTCTGTTTTTGACAGATTCTGTTTTTCGTGTGTTGTTTGCTTATTTTGATGAATCTATGGCTAGTAAAAGAGTTTATGAACCATAGAGAAGTTGTAATACAGTAGGTTTAACACCAATATAAATAAATAATGAGTTCATTACAGTACCTTGAAGTGGTCTTTTGTTTTCTTTCGCTAACGGAGCTCACGAGATTTTCTGCTGAGTTTTGTGTTGTGAAGTTTTCAAGTTTTGGGTGAAAGATTTGATGGATTATGGAACAAGGAGTGGAAAGAGCCTAAGCTTGGGGATGCCCATGGCACCCCCAAGATAATCCAAGGACACCAAAAAGCCAAAGCTTGGGGATGCCCCGGAAGGCATCCCCTCTTTCGTCTACTTCCGTCGGTAACTTTACTTGGAGCTATATTTTTATTCACCACTTGATATGTGTTTTGCTTGGAGCGTCTTGTATGATTTGAGTCTTTGCTTTTTAGTTTACCACAATCATCTTTGCTGTACACACCTTTTGAGAGAAACACACATGATTCGGAAATTATTAGAATACTCTATGTGCTTCACTTATATCTTTTGAGTTATATAGTTTTGCTCTAGTACTTCACTTATATATTTTAGAGCACGGTGGTGGATTTGTTTTATAGAAACTATTGATCTCTCATGCTTCACTTAGATTATTTTGAGAGTTTTAAATAGCATGGCAATTTGCTTAAATAATCCTAATATGCTAGGTATTCAAGATTAGTAAAAAACCTTCTTATGAGTGTGTTGAATACTATGAGAAGTTTGATGCTTGATAATTGTTTTGAGATATAAAGATGGTGATATTAGAGTCATGCTAGTTGAGTAGTTGTGAATTTGAGAGATACTTGTGTTAAAGTTTGTGATTCCCGTAGCATGCACGTATGGTGAACCGTTATGTGATGAAGTGAGAGCATAATTTATTTATTGATTGTCTTCCTTATGAGTGGCGGTCGGGGACGAGCGATGGTATTTTCCTACCAATCTATCCCCCTAGGAGCATGCGCGTAATACTTTGCTTTGATAACTTGTAGATTTTTGCAATAAGTATATGAGTTCTTTATGACTAATGTTGAGTCCATGGACTATACGCACTTTCTTCCTTCCACCATTGCTAGCCTCTCTAATACCGCGCACTTTTCGCCGGTATCATACACCCACCATAAACCTTCCTCAAAACAGCCACCATACCTACCTATCATGGCATTTCCATAGCCATTCCGAGATATACTGCCATGCAACTTACCACCGTTCCGATTATTATTACACGCTCCATCATTGTCATATTGCTTCGCATGATCATGTAGTTGACATTGTATTTGTGGCAAAGCCACCGTTCATAATTCTTTCATACATGTCACTCTTGATTCATTGCATATGCCGGTACACCGCCGGAGGCATTCACATAGAGTCATATTTTGTTCTAAGTATTGAGTTGTAAGTAAATAAAAGTGTGATGATCATCATTTTTAGAGCATTGTCCCAAGTGAGGAAAGGATGATGGAGACTATGATTCTGTAACGCCCACGATGCGGCTATATCTCCCACGTGTCGAGGCACGACTTAGAGGCATAACCGCATAGTGGTTTTGTCGCAAGAAGGGTCATCTTCACACAATCCCATGTAATGAACAAGAATGGGATAAAGAGTTGGCTTACAATCGCCACTTCACACAATACATAAATATAAATCATACATCATCCAAAATACAATCATATAGACCGACTACGGTCAAAATCCAGATGAAAATAAGACAACCCCAAATGCTAGATCCCCGATCGTCCCAACTGGGCTCCACTACTGATCATCAGGAAAAGACACATAGTAACGACCACGTTCCTCATCGAACTCCCACTTGAGATCGACCCCATCATCTGCACTGGCATCGTTGGCACCTGCAACTGTTTTAGTAGAATCTGTGAGTCACGGGGACTCAGCAATCTCACACCCGTGAGATCAAGACTATTTAAGCTTGTAGGAAAGGATGGTGTAATGAGGTGGAACTGCAGCGGAAATAAGCATATATGGTGGCTAACATACGCAAATGAGAGCGAGGAGAGAAGCAAAGGAACGGACGTCATCTAGCAATGACCAAGAAGTGATCCTGAACACCTACTTACGTCATACATAACACAGACCGTGTTCACTTCCCGGACTCCGCCGAGAAGAGACCATCACGGCTACACACGCAGTTGATGTATTTTACTTGGGTCAAGTGACAAGTTTTCTACAACCGGACATTAACAAATTCCCATCTGCCTCATAATCGCGGGCACGGCTTTCGAAAGATAATACCCTGCAGGGGTGTCCCAACTTAGCCCATCATAAGCTCTCACGGTCAACGAAGGATAAACCTTCTCCCGGAAAGACCCGATCAGTCTCGGAATCCCGGTTTACAAGACATCTCGACAATGGTAAAACAAGACCAGCAAAGCCCCCGAATGTGCCGACAAATCCCGATAGGAGCTGCACATATCTCGTTCTCAGGGCACAACGGTTGAGCCAGACGTCGGGTTGGCATAGACCCTGGTTGCCCAGGGGGCGCCGGACATCGCTCGGTTTGGGCCAGCACTCGAAGGAGCACTGGTCCGGGGGTTTAAAATAAAGATGACCCTCGGGCTCGCGAAAACCCGGGGGAAAAGGCTTAGGCGGCAAATGGTAAAACCAAAGTTGGGCCTTGCTGGAGGAGTTTTATTCAAGGCGAACTGTCAAGGGGGTCCCATAAATCACCCGATCGCGTAAGGAACGCAAACTCAAGGAACATAATCCCGGTATAACAGAAACTAGGGCGGCAAGAGCGGAACAAAACACCAGGCATAAGGCCGGGCCTTCCACCCTTTACCAAATATATAGATGCATTAATTAAATAAGAGATATTGTGATATCCCAACATATCCATGTTCCGACATGGAACCACTTCAACTTCACCTGCAACTAGCAACGCTATAAGAAGGGCTGAGCAAAAGCGGTAACTTAGCCAAACAACGGTTTGCTGGGAAAGGATGGTTAGAGGCTGACATGGCTAAAATGGGAGACATGATATAGCAAGAGATAGGTAGCGTAGCATGGCAATAGAGCGAACAACTAGCATAGCAAAGATAGAAGTGATTTCGAGGGGTGGTCATCTTGCCTGCAAGGTTCTCAGAATTGTCGAAAGCTTGATCCTCGTAAGCGTACTCAACAGGTTCCTCATTTACGAAATCGTCTCCCGGCTCTACCCAAGACAAGAACACAAACAAACGGAACCACAATCAACAACGAGAAATGCGCAAGCAACATGATGCAAAACATGTATGATATGCAAGATATGATATGCGATGCATATGCGTGCTCCGGAAGGAAAATGATGAATATGGCAGTAACTTGGCAAACCAAGCATGCCACTGGAAAGATGAGATGATTTCGGTCGAAATCGATATAAAGATCACCGGAAACGGATGCACGGTTTGCAAATGGCAAGCAAAACAAGAATGACACGGATCTGTGATAAACAGCAAGATAGCACTTAAAATGCAACAAACAACAATGCTACAGCATTCCAACATGGCAACAAAGCACATGGCAGTAATCTACAGGAGATGCTTGACAAAAGATGAACACTGAGCTATGACTAGATCACAACATATCAAGCTCAAACAGGCATGGCAAAAATGCAAAAGATAACAGGATCACAGACTTGGTGAAAAACTGGACATGGCAGAAAACAGCATCAGGTAGCAGTGTTCAGAGCACAAAATCAACATGCTACAGGAACTTCACATATGAAAACAAGGCATGGAAGTGTTCTACTAAATGCATATGACAAAAGTTCCTTACTGACCATAAGCCAAAAAGGACCAGAAGATATGATGGCAAGCATGTAAACATAGCAAGTTTCATTATCAGGTTTCAGACTTAGCAGAAAACAGAGCATGGCAGAAATAATAATAAGTAGGCCTCTTTGTGAGCTTGATGCACTCACTACAGAGAAATGCATGACAAACCAAGCACACCTACAGCAAGATGGCATGTGTATGAAGCTATCCAGGGCAAGAACAAATACATAGCATGTATGGATCAACTACAATAAGCTTGGCAAAATTGTATATCATGTTAAGAATCTGCCAGAAATATTTTATAGCAAAAGTAGAGAAACATTGAGTCATGCTATGGCACTCCATAATTGCAAACAATTGCCGGAATGGATCAATTACAACTATATCTACAAAACATCCTTAGTGAACATGTCCAAAATATGCATGGATCTCTCTGTAGCATCAAGTTTACATGGCAACAAAATAACAGCAGACAAGGACTTAGAGAAATCACCAAGTCCCTGAAATCAGAAATATTACGGAGCCTACTTTGCATGCTTGTGCTAGTCACCACAGAGATCACAAAAATACATGGCATACACCCTTGGAAAGATGGCATGGCATACTTCAAAACACATGTAGAGCTCATGCCCGAAGGTGCACAGATTAAATGATACAAAAATAACAAATCTCCAAGTTCTGATAAGAACCAGAGAATAACAGCAACTAGCCCTCTTCCAACAGAGATTTGGGCATCAAGATGACCTCTAATGAACATGGTCCAATTGAACAAAATGAACAGCATCGCGAGAAGAACAATTTGACATATTACACGCGCGAATCGGAGCTACATGCAAGGAGTTATAGCATCACGAACAAGTGCACATCATGTAGAATTTCAGGGACTTGGGAAATTTGAGGGGGTACGAGAAAGTCAACGCCGGGGCTTTACCAGATCTGATCGAGGGAGAGGCCGGCTCGGGCTGGTGGAGGAGCTCGAGCTCGCCGACGGGCACGGGAGAGGAGAGGCCGCCGGAGAGGGGAGGAGAGGCGGCGGAGGGCGGCACCGGCGGCGGGGCGGCGCGGCCGCGGCGGCGGGGCACGGCGTGTGGTGAGGATATAGACCTTAGAGTTACCCGCCAGGAGGGGCCGGGTTACTCATATGGTCGTTGCCAGAAGCCCGGAGCCAAGCTTGAAGACGATAGGCCAGAGATGGGCTTAAGTCCCGGCTATGGCTTAAGGCCCGTAGTTACAATCATTATTATGGTAGAACTTGTAGTGTAAGGCAAGACTAGTTGAGAGACCGAGCCGGACACTCTTATGAGCCGGCCGGGACTCTAAGAGCTGCTGGGCGTCAGCCTCCCTATATGAAGGGACGACCCGGCAGCGGTTTAGGGGGGAGAAAGATGTCGTCGAAAGCCAGGCAAAGCAGTTAAGCTCCCTGGTCATCGAAACCCTAATCAATACCACCTCAAACTGGACGTAGGCTTTTACCTTCACCGTAAGGGGCCGAACCAGTATAACCCTCGTGTTCCTTGTCCCACTTAACCCCTTCAAGCTTCGTAGTTGTGATGGCTCCACGACTAAGTCCTAGCTCGAGGACATCTGCCGTGAAAATTCCACGACAGTTGGCGGCCACCGTGGGGCCAGCGCACGGTGGATTTGAGTTCTTGAAGGGCAGCTTCGAAGGGCTCAAGGGATACGCTGTGGGCCGGATGACCAAGAGTCGTCGCGGCAAGCTCTACATCGACGATGCAAACTGGGGCCCCGACGCCGGCTCAATTGAGTACGGGTACCGGGTCCCCTTCGGCGGAATTCACGTTTTCATCGGCAAGATCGGGGAGCCGGGCCCTGAGCCGGATCTCTGCGCCGATCTTATCGAGACGGCTCAACGTGCACGACCCGCCCGGGCCCGGCCTGCCGTAAGACATGCTTTTGTGGGATGCGTCCATGGAGGGATCTCTGATCGATCTGGGTCTGGTGATGAGACGGCCGCCGGCTCTGACGGCGAGTCGTCCACCGATGAGTCAAACTCGTTGTATCAACTTCAATATGGCCGGCTCATGGGTTATTCCGATGGTGACAGTGTTCCGGACCCGTTTGAGCCGCCAAGTCAGGTTGGGGTCTTTATGACCGGTGCACAGCCTGTTCAGAACCCTGCTGCTGGAGCGGGAAACCCGGTGCCCTCGCCGGCTCAGGTGCTAATGGATCTCACGGACAAGATGACGGCCCTGTTAACCACCACGGTTGACCCGGTGGATCAAGCTCAGCATGATGCGGAGGTGGCACAGTTAAAATTGGATCTAGTGAAGGCTAAGGAGGATCTGGCAGCGGAAGGGGTCAGGATGGCTGCTGAGCGGGCGGCTCCCGATGCCCAAACCCAGTTGATTCAAGCGCAGTCCTTCCGACTCACGATGGATCAAAACGCGTCCAATGAGGTCCTGAGAAGGAGGCATCAAAAGGCCCAATCTTGACTCCCTCCGGTTTGCGATCCACGCAACCTCTTCAACACGCCAGGTGCAGGGTCTAGTAACCCGCCAGGGGTTATAGTGCCCGGGTCGGGGACCCCTATTCAGCCACAAGTAATGGGGCCTCCCCAGATGCCCCCTGCCCCGCCTCAGTATGTGCCAATACCACCGGGTCATTATAACAATCCGCTGGAGAACATGGTCGCTGCGGCAGCACGGCTGGCGGCTCTCCCGGTCGATGGCGACTCTCCGACGGCTATTGAAACCCGCCGGGTCAGGGAACTCCTTCAGACAGCACTGGCACAGCAAGAGGCGTACTCCTACAGCCGGGACAGGATCCACTCGACCCCTCGTCCAGGCCGGAGCCCGAGTTACAGCCGGCACATGGTCTCAGCGACCGGCTCAAGTAACGTCCGACGCCATGACCCGCCCCCTGGCCATGGCCCGGCTCATAACGGAGCCTTTCACGTAGCAGACCAAGACAGAGCGCGGCAAGAGGCGGAGCAGGTGCCTCAGTTGACGGCCTACCTGACTCCCCCGGCTTATCCGACGACGTCCGTTGATGTGGGTATCCCTACCAGGACTGGGGGTGTCCCTTGCTTAGTACCAGCTATCCGCAATGAACGTTTACCCAAGGACTTCAAAGGCCCTAGGAAGGTGCCCAACTACACGGCTGACTTACAACCCGCGGCCTGGATCGAGAGTTACGAGATGGCCATGGAACTGCTGGAGGTCAGTGAGGCGGCAATGGCCAAGTATTTCACCATGATGTTGGACGGGAGTGCCCGCACTTGGTTGAAAGGGCTCCCACCGAACTCCATCGGGTCTTGGGCTGAGCTGAAAGCCCGGTTCATCCAAAACTTTAAGGATACCTGCAGGCAGTCTATGTCAATTGTGGATTTGACTAACTGTAAGCAGCAGGAGGTTGAATCCACGACGCATTGGGTTCGCCGGGTCAAGGAGATCATACATTCGTCAGATAAGATGGATGCCGGCTCTGCAGTCTTAATGCTGGAACAGAATTGTCGTTTCGTGCCCCTGAAGATGAAACTCGGGCGGCTTAAGCGCGACTGCAGTGATATGGGTAAACTAATGGCGGCTCTTGTCAAGTACGCCGATTCTGATGGTACCAAGGATCCCCCTTCAGATGATGAAAGGGCAGGGAAGGGAAAGAAGAATGGCAATGGCAAGGGTCCTCAGCATAACCCGGGGAACCAAGGAGGAGGCAAGCGCAAGGCCGATGGCAGCCTAGAGTTTGTAGCCAACGCCAGCTCACAAGGTAATAACCAGCGACGCAAGGGGAGGCCCCCTCCCCGAGGCGGCGGGTCAGGCCCGACACTGGAGCAACTGTTGAATGAGCCTTGTCCAAGGCATGGCTCTAGAGAGAAGCCAGCGAATCATCTATGGAAGGATTGTGCAATCATGAAGGCCTTTAAGAATTACAACGGCCCGGGCGGCGGCTCAGGCGCCGGCGGCTTTCATGGTCCGGGCGGCGGCTCAAATTCTGGTCCTCCGAACGGTCAAGGGGGCTTTAATCAACAGTCTGGTCAGGGTCATCAACAGCAGCAGGGGGGTTATCAGACCAATCCAAAGCAGCTTAGCGGTGGACAATATCATGTATTTACCACCAGTTTGTGTAAGCGAGATCAGAAGCTTCATAAGAGGGCTGTGAATGCTGTTGAGCCGGCGGTTCCACGCTACTTGCGGTGGTCTGAGCAGCCTATAGTGTGGAGTAGGGAGGATCACCCTCCACGGGTGGATAATCCGGGTCACTTGGCCCTAGTGGTGGCTCCTCAGGTGGGAGGATATAAGTTCACTAAGGTGCTCATGGACGGAGGCAGTAGCATCAACATCCTCTATTATGAGACTTTCCATCGTATGGGGTTGATTGATAAAAACCTCAGCCAGTCCAACACTATTTTCCACGGTGTGGTACCTGGTAAGTCGGCTTATCCAGTCGGCAAGATTGAATTGGAAGTGGCCTTTGGAGATGAGAACAACTACAGGGTGGAGAAATTGACCTTTGAGGTGGTCAAGATAAGAAGCCCATACCACGCTATATTTGGACGGCCGGCTTACGCCAAGTTCATGGCACGGCCGTGTTATGTGTACTTACAGCTCAAGATGCCGGGTCACAATGGGACCATTACGGTTCACGGCAGCCGGAAAGTGGCTCTGGAGTGTGAGGAAGGCGATGCAGCTTATGCAGAATCTGTTTGTGCAACAGAGGAGTTGAAGTTTTACAAAGATAATGTTGACCCAACAGATATGACCTCTCTGAAAAAGCCAACTACGGAGAATGAGCCGGCGATGAAATTTAAGTCGGCTGATGAAACTAAGCTCGTTGATTTTGTCCCAGGAGATTCATCTCAGCAGTTTAGCATCAATGCAAATCTGGATCCGAAATAGGAAGGCGCGCTCATCGAGTTCATCCGTGAGAATAGGGACATCTACGTATGGAAACCTTCTGACATGCCGGGTGTACCTAGGGAACTCGCTGAGCACACTCTCAATGTTGATCCAAAATTTAAGCCGGTCAGACAGTTCCTTCGGCGGTTTAATGAAGAGAGGCGGAAAGCCATTGGTGAAGAGGTGGCCAGGCTCTTGGCGGCCGGGTTTATTGTTGAAGTCTTCCACCCAGAGTGGTTAGCTAACCCGGTGCTCATACTCAAGAAGAACGGCACTTGGCGGATGTGTGTAGACTACACGGACTTGAACAAGGCGTGTCCGGCTGATCCTTTTGCCCTTCCCCGTACTGATCAAATTATTGATGCTACGGCCGGTTGTGCGCGTTTAAGTTTTCTGGATGCTTATTCTGGATATCATCAGATTAAAATGGCGGTTAAGGACCAGGAGAAGACGGCGTTCATCACTCCCTTTGGAGCCTTCTGCTATGTGTCCATGCGCTTTGGACTCAAGTGTGCACAGGCGACTTATCAGCGTTGCGTGCAGAACTGTCTTCATAAACAGATTGGGCGCAATGTTCACGCCTATGTGGACGATATTGTGGTTAAGTCCATAAAGGAGGAAACCCTGATAGATGATTTGAGAGAAACCTTTGATAATCTCCGGGTCTACAAGATGATGCTTAACCCGGCCAAGTGTGTCTTTGGTGTTCCTGCAGGCAAACTCTTGGGTTTTTTGGTTTCTGACAGAGGCATTGAAGCTAACCCAGAGAAGATCAAGGCCATCACCTCCCTGGCTAAGCCGGCGTGTATAAATGACGTTCAGCGCTTGGTGGGTCGCATCGCTGCATTAAGCCGGTTTATAAGCCGTCTGGGTGAGAAGGCCATGCCATTATATCAGTTGATGAAAAAGACTGATAACTTTGTCTGGAATGATGCAGCTAATACTGCCTTCGAGGATTTGAAGAAGCAGCTGGCAGAGCCTCCAGTCCTTGCTGCTCCGGTTGATAAGGAGCCCTTGTTATTATATGTAGCGGCGAACACACGAGCCGTCAGTGTGGCTATTGTGGTGGAGCGCAAGGAGGAGGGCAAGGAGCATCCGGTTCACCGGCCGGTTTATTATGTCAGTGAGGTGCTCATTGAGTCCAAGCAGCGGTACCCGCATTGGCAGAAGCTTGTGTATGGTGTGTTCATGGCGAGCCGGAAACTTAAGCATTATTTTCAGGGTCATCCCATCACTGTCGTCAGTTCTGCCCCTCTTGGTGATATCATTCAAAACAGAGAGGCCACAGGGAGAATTGCTAAGTGGGCTATAGAGCTTGGACCTCATGGTCTCAAATACGTGCCACGCACTGCTGTTAAATCTCAGGCCTTGGTGGATTTCATCAATGATTGGACAGAGTCACAGGTGCCCGAGCAGAAGCCGGATACCACATATTGGACTATTTACTTTGATGGGTCCAGGCAGTTGGAGGGATCGGGGGCTGGAGTCGGGTTGGTTTCCCCTAAAGGTGACAAGTTCCATTATGTGCTACAGTTGCTGTTTCCTTGCACTAACAACGCTGCTGAGTATGAGGCCTTGCTCCATGGTCTTCGGATGGCTAAAGAGATGAGCTTAAGCCGGGTAAGGTGCCTCGGCGACTCAGACTTGGTGGCTCAACAAGTATCAGGGAAGTGGGATTCCAAGGACCCTCTCATGGCGGCTTATCGCCGCGAGGTTGATGCCATTGCTGGGCATTTTCAGGGTTACCAAGTGGAACACATCGACCGCAGGAAGAACGAGGCGGCGGATGCGTTAAGCCGGCTAGGCTCCCAGCGAAAGCCGGTGCCACCTAATACTTTCCTGGATGTCCTGTATAATCCTTCTGTTAAGCTGCCTACGGAGGAAGACTTGGCTGTCCCTGACCCGGAGGCACGACTGGTGGCGGCTCTCCACATCATACCGGACTGGACAATGCCCTATTTGGCTTACATGACCCGGGGTGAGTTGCCTGAGGATGAAACTTTGGCCAGACAAATAACCCGGCGGGTTAAGTCAATGATTGTTATCGATGGCGAGTTGTATCATCGCAGTGTTACAGGGGCGTTTCAGCGTTGTGTCTCCCCTGAGGAAGGTCAAGAGATCTTGCATGAGATTCATGAAGGGGATTGTGGCCATCACGTCGGTTCAAAGTCTCTTGTAGCCAAGGCTTTTCGCCATGGTTTTTATTGGCGGACGGCTCATGCGGATGCGGAGGACTTGGTCAGTAAATGTGATGGTTGCCAGAGGTTCTCACGACGGGCTCATGTGCCGGCTCAGGAGCTGAGGATGATCCCAATCACTTGGCCCTTTGCGGTCTGGGGGCTTGATATGGTTGGGCCTTTTAAAAGGTCCAAGGATAAGAAGACCCACCTCTTGGTGGCAGTTGAGAAATTCACAAAGTGGGTGGAAGCTGAGCCAGTTAGCAAGTGCGATGCAGCCACGGCGGTTCAATTTATGAAAAAGGTGATTTTCCGCTTTGGCTTTCCGCACAGCATTATAACTGACAATGGCACCAATCTATCCAAAGGTGTCATGGAAGAGTTTTGTCAACGAGAGCATATCCGACTTCATGTCTCCTCAGTTGCTCATCCTCAATCCAATGGTCAAGCTGAGAGAGCTAATCAGGAGATTCTGAAGGGCATCAAGCCACGGCTTTTGGTCCCTTTGCAACGAACGCCGGGTTGTTGGGTGGAGGAGTTGCCCTCCGTGTTATGGAGCATCAACACTACTCCTAACAGGTCTACAGGTTTTACACCTTTCTTCATGGTTTACGGGGCAGAAGCAGTCCTCCCCAGTGACATCCGTCATGACTCACCACGAGTGGCGGCTTATGTTGAGGCGGATAATGAGCAGGCGCGTGATGTGGCAGCAGCCCGTTCAGCGATTTACCAACAAGACCTGCGCTGTTATCATAGCCGCCGGGTTAAATCCCGGGTCTTTCAGGAAGGGGATCTCGTGCTCCCGCTTGGCCAAGATCAAACTGATACGCACAAACTCTCCCCGCCTTGGGAAGGGCCCTTTGTGGTCAGCAAGAACTTGCACAACGGGTCATATTACCTCATTGACGTCCCGGAGCACAAGGATTCACGTACGTCGGAGGAAGAGACCCGTCGGCCGTGGAACATAGCTCAGCTACGGCCTTACTACACTTGAGCCACCGGCTCTCATAATGTACATATTTCTCTCAGCCATGTATATATTATGATAAAGCAATAAAGCAGGGCCTCTGTCCTTTTTTCTCCTCCAAATGTGCATGTGTTTTCTTTGCAAGATCAACATGGTAACCTGAAGGAGGATCCGGCTTATGATCATATCCGAATCTAGCCGCAGGTAATAAGGTCACTTGGGGGCTTCCTGTTCAAACATGGGTCGTATTCGAACCAAAGAGAACATAGCTGTCGATACCCATTTGATTGGCAAAGTGCCGAGCTCATTGGGAGGTTTTCTCTGATCATATTTGAATCATAGTTTAACCCCTTTGAGAACCGACGTGGATCATATTCGAATCAGCGTCGTTAAACAATTCTTAAAATCACTTGGGGGCTTCCTGTTCAAACATGGGTCGTATTCGAACCAAAGAGAACATAGCTGTCGGTACCCTCTTGATTGGCATCGCCACACCCACTGGGGGCTATATGATCGTATCCGAATCATAGCTTAACCCCTTTGGGCCGGGTCTCTGGTCGAATTAGAACCGGAAGCCCCTGAGTTCTTCTGCTTTATCACAAGATTTCTCTGATTATGTCAAAGTGTGTACAGCCGGGTCTCGCTTGGCCGGTTTAAATTTTGATTTCTAGTGTTGGTTCAGCACAATAGGTGTCATTAAAACAGATACACCGGAGTTAAGGTACCAACCTTATTACCCGGGTTATCTAAACCAGAAGTATGCTTGCAGGCCGCTAAGTATGATATTACGGCTGCATTAAGGATATAATTGGAGATCAGTCCTTTTTTATTCATATTCCGGGTTATATATCTAAAACTTATGATTCTCAGGGCGGTAAGCCGCCTCGAGACTTGTGATTTGCCCTTCTATGCAGGATAGTTAAAGGCAGCTATTTTGAGATTAAGGAAAACAAAGGATTGATTATGACCCGGAGAAACATAAAGGAGACAACTTCATCAGACTTTAACATTCAAGGCGTGCACGATGGCACGGCAAGGATAAAAGTATTGGTCCTACTCTATTACAAAGACTCATTGAGTCCAAAAGGGTGAGGCATTGATTGATAAGCCGCCAGCTGAATTACAACGCTTGCTGAGTTGAAGTCTCCAGCTCATTCCTCTCTTCTCCTCCGGCTGATCCCAAGACCCGGAAAGTTGATGACTTCCAGTCGATGCCGCTGAGAGCTTCGAATTGGGCTTCCTCGTCAATTAACCCGGCCGGGTCAATCTCCGGGGCGAAAGTGTGCTGACGGCCGGCGGGATCAAGTTGAGGGCTTCATAGCGCGGAGTAGGGATCCTCTGATTTTCTGCGTCGTAGCCCGGCTGATACTTGGTCAGATCGGTATCGTTGCCAATAAGAGTGGCCACCGGGCGTACGGCCTTCACGCAAGCTGCGAAGTCCTTCTGATCAAAGGCGGTGCCGTCTTCCTTCAGACTTGGGTAGCCGAGGGCGATGTCCGCCGGGTCTAACTCTGGCAAGAACGCCTTGGCCCGGCTCAGTGCAGCGATCGCTCCGGCTCTTGCAGAGGCCCGTCGTAGCTCTTGGATCCGTTGAGGCAGAACGGCGAGCCGACGAAGGACTTCTGCCAGATGAGTCGGCACCTCGTTGGAGAGGGCCACCACAGCCAGAGCACGTTGTGACCCGGTGTAGAGTTGCTCCACCAGGGTGTATACGGCCTTCAGCTTGGTCACCACACCCTGATTCAGGTTGGCACTTCTGGGACCTGTTTAACAGAGTCAGATAAGCCGCCGACAAGGATGAAATTATGAGATATAAACATTCTAAACTTGATGAAAGCCGGTGAGATGGCTTACCGAAGATTGAGGCCACCATCTGGGACACTTGGCGCTTTAGGCCGGAGAGCTCGGCGGTCTTCTCGGAGAGAGCCTTCTCCGCCTGTTCAGCCCGGTTCACCAATGCGGCCTTTTCTTCGGCCCACGCCTTCCGCTCAGCGTCGAACTCCGTCTTCAGCTTCTCTTGCGCGGCGATGCTGGACACAAACTTGGCGTTTGCCTTCCGGGTCTCCATCTCTTGCATCTTCAGCCGGTTCTTGAGATCAGCAAGGTCAGCCTCAAGCTTCTTGCCAGCAGCCTGTATAAATTTCTGGGTTATGGCATGAACAATTACTCTACAAATTTAAAGTCCCAAGCGTTTTCCAAGCAAAGACACTTGGCACTTGGGGGCTAATGCATATTGAACGTTTCTATCTACACATTGCCGGTTCAAATGGAGTAAGCCGGAACTTAAGTCTACAACATACTCAATCATAAGTCATCGACTTGGGGGCTAGCATGGTACAGGTAACTAAGCAGTAAGTAAGAGGACAGAAGAGTATTACCTCAGATTTCTGCTGGATCTGGGTCACCATAGCAATCTCGGCGTCCCGGCTCTTGTGCACTTCGCTGACGAAGCCGGAGACGATCTCTCCAATGTTCAAGTTGGAGTAGTCGGTGAGGTCCAGGTTAACCCGGCGCGACTCTAGCAGCTCCCCTTTGGCGGAGCACTTGGCCAGCACGGTAGGTCTCCCCGGCTCAACGAACTCCGTCCGGGTGATTACCACGTCCGGGTCATCAGCTGGGGGAGCCGATCTGGAGGCCTCCGGGTTAACAGCAGCTTCTGTAGTTGTCTTGGTGGTTGGGGCTGCGGCCTCAGGTGCAGAGGCAGCTGGCGGCTCTTGAGCGGCTGCCTTTGGCTCAGGCAAGTCCGGCTCATCGACCGGCTTGGACCTCTTCGCCCTCTTGGTGATCTTGGCCTGGGCACTGAAAGGACAAAATGATTAAGCATAATAGGTAAGTGAAGACAAAAGTATAACATGAGATGGTTATCATTACCCGGGCACGGTCTTGAAAGCCGGCAGGCTTGATTGCATAGAGTCGCCGGAAGAGGGGGAAGTTTCCTGATAATTTGAGTCAGAAGAGTTGAGCGGTTGACGTGTAACACCTGCCAAAGGATGAAAAGGGTACAATTTTGAGATCACCTCGGTCCGGCGTTTCCTCGATGCGTCAGGTAACCCGGAGGAGAGGTCGGTGCTTTTGTCGGTCCGGGTGTGCCGCCGGCTTTCATGAACCTGTCGCTTCAAAATAAATTGAGGGTCTTGATAAGCTAAAGGATGTGAAAAGCTTACTTTCTGGGTTACCCTTCGGACTTTCAGCTTTGGCAAGGGCTCCGAGTCGGAGGAAAGTGACATTACCTCTTCAACCACAGGGTTACTTGCGCCGGTGTCATCCTGTCAATGAACAAGTATTGATAAGGCGGACAGCAACAAACAACAAATACAGCAAGGACTTAAAGGCTCAGGGGTTACCTCTGACTCGGAGCTGTCGCTTAATTGCATCAGCTCTGAAGTAGTAGGCCTGCTTCCTTTCTTGCGAGGGGCGGCTTTCTTGGCGGTTTTCTTCGCCTTTCTGGCCTTCTTGGCTGCCTCATGGTCATATTTGACCCGCCAAAATTTATCATCAGCCTGAAAAATGCAATGAGGTTTTTTTAAAATGATTCAGATAAAAGTTATGTACAGGTAAGATGTTTAGATCAGCACCTTACCGCTGGGGCTGGGTTGGTCTTGCAGAAGGGGGCTAACCCGGTCCTCCCGCAGTCTGCCAGGCTCTCGTTCAAAAGAGCCTTGGTCATATCTTCCGCAACGTCTTCAGGAAGATCGTTGCGGCTGTGTCTCTGAGGGTCATCCTTTCGGCCCGTGTACTCGCACATTAAGCCAGGGCGGCGGCTCAATGGGATCACCCGCCACAATATCCAGACCCGAACCAGATCAATTCCATTCAGACCATTACCCAGGAGAGCCTTGATCTTGTTGATGGTGGGGAGCAGAGGTTGGCGCTCCGCTTGAGTCAGCTTGTCTGACAGTGGGTGAGTCGGCTCCAGACGCGAGGGGCGAAAGCCGGGCAACGGACTCTCGTCAGCCGGCGACGTATCTTGGCAGTAAAACCACGTCAGATTCCAGTCCTTGGGGTGGCTGGGCGGCTCTGCGTAAGGGAAGAGGCAGTCCCTACGCCGCTGGATGGAGATGCCACCTAACTTCAGACTTGGCCCATTGGCGCACTCATTCTGACGGTTCAAGTAAAAAAGCTCTCTGAAGAGCAGCAGACTAGGTTCTTCTCCAAGGTAAACCTCGCAAAATACTTGGAAGTTGCAGATGTTGGACACTGAGTTGGGTCCTATGTCCTGAGGCCGCAAGTCGAAGAAGTTTAGAACGTCTCTAAAAAACTTTGAGCCGGGCGGTGCGAAGCCCCGGCTCATGTGATCCGCAAAAATCACTACCTCCCCGTCCTTTGGCTGTGGTCTCTCTTCTGACGAGTCGGGGGCACGGTAGGACATGACGTCCTTCTTGGGCAGATATCCAGACTTAACAAAATCTGCTAGTGTCTCACTGGTGACATTGGACCTCATCCAGTTGCAAGTGATGGAGGCTTTGGGAGCTTTGGGAGGCATGGTGAAAGTCGGAAGTCTATGACAAAAAGGAAAACGTCCGGATTAATTATAAGCCGGAGGAGATCTGCAGTTCAAAGCCAAGGTGGCGGCTTATGAAGGGGACTAATGGTATATACCTAAGTACAGCGGGTTATTTAAGCCGCGGGAGGATTCAGAATAATTTGATTGCCTACGGCCTTATCGCAGCTAAGCCGGAGGATTCTATGGAGCATGGTTTTCTTTAACCCGGAAGGTTCTATGGCGTGTGGTTTCTTTAAGCCGGAAATGTAAACCGCCGTGATTCAATGGTTGCAGTTTTTTACTAAGTGTGGTAAAACAGGTTTCACACTTTGTAGTAACTATTTCGGATCAAAATGGTCGGGCAACAGAAAAGTTTCTAGACCTAGAAACAGAAGCGAGGGAGTTCTTGGGCTCGAACAAGGTTCTTATGCAGCACAAAGAGGGCTGCTTGCATATAAAATGGGTGCTAAGCAGTCACCGCAATAGTTCTATGCAGGTCTAAGATCAAAAGGAGGCAGTAAAAATCAAATCTACTGAGGCCTGCAATGAACTACGAGGAACACGGATGAACTACTCGAACCGTACTGCAGATCTGTTCTACAGGGCAGAAGAAACTTACAGGGGCTGGTGAGTCGCGGAGGTCGTCGCGTTTCTCTGGTCAAATCAGGGTGATGCAGCGGCCTGAGTTGGTGACGACGAGAAGACCCGCGGCGGCGGCAGCATCAGAGCTTGAGCAGGGGAGCAGTGGCGCGAGGAAGAAGACGAAGAAGAGAGAAGTGGCTGAAAGCCCGTCGGGCCGGCCTATTTATAAGGGAGAGCTCATAAGTGGGCGCGAGAATCAAGGAGACCACGGCGTGGTTATCTCCTCACGAAACGCCTCGATTTTCGGGATGACAGTAAATGTAAAGATCCGTTGCGGATCTGGCGGAGTAAAAAGGGCTTAATGGAAGATGACGTCACGGCGGATTATCTGGAGTCCAGGGGATGACGTCATGCCGGGTTATGGTCTTCACACAAGTATAAGCCGGCGATTTTCTGTCGAAGGGATTGAAGATTGACATGAGCCGGCTCAAATCAATCTGGGGCCTAATGTTGAGGATATAGACCTTAGAGTCACCCGCCAGGAGGGGCCGGGTTACTCATATGGTCGTTGCCAGAAGCCCGGAGCCAAGCTTGAAGACGATAGGCCAGAGATGGGCTTAAGACCCGGCTATGGCTTAAGGCCCGTAGTTACAATCATTATTATGGTAGAACTTGTAGTGTAAGGCAAGAATAGTTGAGAGTCCGAGCCGGACACTCTTATGAGCCGGCCGGGACTCTGAGAGCTGCTGGGCGTCAGCCTCCCTATATGAAGGGACGACCCGGCAGCGGTTTAGGGGGGAGAAAGATCTCGTCGAAAGCCAGGCAAAGCAGTTAAGCTCCCTGGTCATCGAAACCCTAGTCAATACCACCTCAAACTGGACGTAGGCTTTTACCTTCACCGTAAGGGGCCGAACCAGTATAACCCTCGTGTTCCTTGTCCCACTTAACCCCTTCAAGCTTCCTAGTTGCGATGGCTCCACGACTAAGTCCTAGCTCGAGGACATCTGCCGTGACAATTCCACGACAGCGGGGCCGGGCGGCGAGCGCGACGGCGGACCGGCGGACGCGG